>NC_142813.1:27583957-27869719 GCF_049724085.1 Artemia sp. Qi Xiang Cuo
ATATATATATATATATATATATATGTATGTATGTATATGTATGTATGTATATATATATATATATATATATATATATATATATATATATATATATATATATATATATATATATATATATATATATATATGTATACATACATATATATTAAACTAAACAACATTAAAGAACCGGATAAGGTGATGAAGCTGGCTCATCGGAATGGACATAATATCAGTAGCACCAAATTGAGCAACTATTCCCTGCTCCAATAAGAGCGCGGCCAACAGAAGCGGTTTTAGGGGAGTCATGAGGGGGCATTTACCCCGGGTGCAGAAATTTTAGGGGCGCAAAATTTCAAATAAATAGTTCAATTGCTACAATCATTTTGCAATTATTGAAATTTTACATATACTAAAATAAAGTAGAAGGCACAGCGTGCAGTAAGTACAAGCAAATTGAACCCAAAAACTTTTTTTTCCCATTTCTTCATTACCATTGCTTGAAAATAAAAGTAAGTAGACCAAATTTAACTAATTTTATTTTTTTTTATATTTTGTGTTCAAATTTTGTTAATAAATAAAAAATGTATTAATAAATGAAAATTTTGTCAGAATTTGGCCTGAAAACTTATGAGAGACAGGGGGGAGGTTAATTTAAGTTTTGCCCCGGCGGAAGAGAGGCCAGAGCCACCACTGACTACCAATAAAGAAGAAATTTGCAAAACTGGAAATAGAAAACGCAAATTAAAGTGAGATCATTTTCACGAAAAAATGTTAAAGCTCAGAAACAAAAAATATAGCATGATAACAAAACTTCGAATGAAGTTTTCTGGGACTACGTCAATTATAACAGCCATGGTTGGTGATAGTCTTAGCATAAGCGGTTTTATATCAGACAGTTTTCTTTCATATCAGCCAGTTTACTCCCACGAAATAGAGCCTGACCCTAAATGAATGATTTTATTCAGTGATTAAACGCGTACAGAGTATTTCACTATCTAGTCTACAAAACACAGCATAAAATATCAGAAACTAAAAAACAAAAACAAAATACTAAATACAACAAAGAAACAAGGAAAAACAAAGAGTAGACAACAGTAAGTAAATAGTAAGTAAATGAAGGGGAGAAGGGGGAAAAAATTATGCAATATCCAGTCTCTTTGTTCGGTTTAAGTATTCTAAAGCGGCATACCGAGCCTCTTTAATAAACCAGATAACATTGATATCAAAGTATTAGAGTAAGAAAACCCCTGTAATTTAAATTGCATTTCGGTTCTTTCATTTAAAAAAAAAATTACACTAAAAAAGATAATGATATAAAGTCTCTTTGTCACCACAATCACAAGTGGAACAATTACTTTTATAAATTTTACGTAATAATGAATTTAATTTACCTTGGCCAGTTACAATTTGTGTCAGTTTATAGTTAGGAGTAATTTTTGTGACTTGAAGACGGTCAGTATGATCAGTAAAAACTGAAGGGTCGAAGGCTTAACAGCTTGGCAGAATAACTCCTACCATTTCATATATAGGTTTTTGCGTAAGGTTTTCCGAATTTCATTTATAGTATTAGAAGTAGAAATGGAATTACCGAATGTATAATTTACTTGCGAGTCCGTATAAAGTGCATGTTCATTTAAATTATGGCTATTTAAATTATTCAGAGATGGCCAATAATCAGGCCTTCCTCTCTTTAGATATCTGGTGGGATATACCTCTTTGGCTCTAAAATCGATAGGAAGGCAACCTGCTAAAACTGTTAACCTGACCCTGAATCGCATTGAGAGATTCCAGGCCAACTGAGGCTAGGAATATGAGGAATAGCAAAATGATGATAATATTCACCATCTCTACCTAACTTATCGTTAAACAATAAATATTTACATTTTGCGAAATACCAATTCTTTCCAGAGAAGATCGTATCTTATTAACGATCTCTGCTAGATCTACTTGAGACCAATTAATTAGCGCCAGGTGATTTGCGTACCCAAAACAAAATAAATCCGAAAATATATAAAAACCAATAGAAGATATGCTCGATAGAACACTAGATAATCATACACTGAAAATATAGTTGGATGGGAGAAACCCACCCAACTTGTCTAACTCCGCGGTGCACAGGTACGTATATGTCAGAAAATCAAACCCCTTGATTCCAAGTTTAAATAAGAATTAAGATATCAAATTTCACCCCCAAAGGATGGGTACGGATGTACTTTTTTTATTGTTAAAATAAAGTGTAGGGTAAATTTGATTTCCGGAAAAACTTTCTTTCATATTTTATATTTAGCAGTAGAGCCAGGTGAACCAAAATTTCAGGATTTAGCCGAAATGTCAAGTCATCGGAACTTCCACTAATCTAGCTCTACGACTCATCTTAAAATTAAACAATAAACAAAAAAATTTACTGAAAGTAAGGATCAACATTAAAACTTAAAACGAGCAGAAATTATTACGTATATGAGGGGGTTCACCCCCTCATCAATACCTCACTCTTTACGCTAAAGTTCGTATTTTGTTCAATTCTTTAAGAGTGGTCCCTGAATCACAAAAGTCATTTAATTAGAATAAATAGCTCTTTTGAAAGTACTAAAAAAACTTTAGCAGGTATTGAAGAGGGGGCGAACCCTCTCATCTGCGTAATAATTTCTGTTTAAAACTTATATATTTGAAATCAGCATAAAAATTCGATTCTTTTGATGTAATTTATTGGTATCAAATATCCGTATTTTAGAGTTTGGTTACTATTGAGCCTGGTCACTCCTTACTCACATCTCGTTACCGCGAACTGTTTGATCCTGAAGTTTTCAGGAAGCGATCGTTTACCTTGAAAAAGTGTAATATTTTCAAAATAAATTATCCATAATTTGTAAAGATGCATAATTTGCGATGAATTTTACATTCTCCTCTCCAATTGTTTGATTAAGTGTACTGGATGTATTATGGTGAATTAGTCTCTTGATTTACTAAAATCAAACCTGTGTCTTTCATGCTTATTTTGTTCCATTCCCTTATTTAGTTGAAAGTCTTTCACATCACTATTATATTTGAATAATACGATAATGACTAAGGAATTTAAATGATGAATGTGCTTGCAGGTATTCTTGTTGTCATTTGTATTTGTCTCGGATGAAATGATGTAACTTTAGTTTGATCAACCATGGACGTACGTATTGATCCAAAACTGCTATACAGTTCCATCCTAATCCGTTATTTGTTGGAGAATGAAGTATAGATTGTAATTTACCAGATAAGCTTGATGGCAATAAATTTTAATGGCATAATTTCAAAGAAATGTCGTTGAATCATGATTTAATGATATTGAATAGGTTTGGTATCAACACGTGCACAGTGCGTTTTGCTGCACAGTGATGCAGACATACATTCAGAAGCATAAAAACGCAACAATATACTGGTTATAAAGATAATACGCCACGAAATTTAATTTGTTTCTTAGTTGTATGTTCGCTATTTTTCTTCATTGTAAGTGAATTTCGATGAATTTCTCTGCTCGGGACTTTTGGAGAAAATGGAATCTATGTTACAAAACTATTTGTGGCATCAAAATTATTTTTGCTGAGCTTTTTTGTCTTGAATTGGATTTTTAAAAGTGAGCTGTGGAATACTGGTATGTAAAGGTGAAAACTCAGTAAAGAAAAAAGTAATAGAAAGAGTAGAATAAAAAGACATAGAGTACAAAATACTAACACAAAAAATAGAAAAGAAAATAATAGCAGAATAAATAGACAAAAGGAAGAACTGCCGCTTAAACATAGTCGCCCACCATGTGGCTCAATTGATTCGTCATTTAAAAAAGCAATAAAAAAACCTTTCGGGTAAAAACTCGAACAAAAAAAGCATCGTCTATAATTTGACAACAGTTTTATTCTTTATACCGTAAATTCCAAGCGAAAGGAAGTTCTTCTATGGCTTAAATTATTGCTGCTTAATAATAGCCTTGTGGATAGTTTTTTTTTGTTTCGTTAAATGGTATTTTAACTAATTTGTGCTTTTAGTTCTATTTCTTTTTTTACAGACTGCAACTCTCGCCGTTGACAACTGCAACACTAACATCGCAATTAAATTTGGATCAAACCTCGGAAGCAGTTGGCGATGTGCCAATCAAACTCGGCAAATCCTAGAAGCACGGTATGAATGACTGTTACTATGAATCTTCTTCTGAACTGGTTGGAAAAAGCAACATAACTCATTTGACAACTTTCCAGGAAGGCCTAAAAATTTTTTTTAACATTTTATCATCAACACGAATGCTGGTTTAATTCTAACCCGTTTTTACTAGTCTTTTAGTACGTTTTATGAAGGTGTCTTATTATAGCACATATTGCCATTATGTTTCAGGTTTTGGACTAAAATTAAACTGGAAATTACTGTTTTTGGCATGAAGGAGTTAGCTTGTAATAATAATAAAACTTTTACGCTGAAAACGACAATGCAATTCTAATTTATGCATCACTCATAGCTATTGCTTGATTTTTGTTGATGTTAATGATTTTACGCAATTTGAATGATTGGGACATTTTTTTTTTATTAGTTAGGGAGTTTTTCTAGAGAAGTTTTTATTATTCTAAATTTATATATGAAAATTTGTTTTTTCCAGTGCCCATAGTTTTTTGTGAAGTTATGTTTTGGTTTTTCTTTTTTTTTAGAATTTACTGTGTATAAGACAAAATGTATAAAAAGTAGTTTAAAAAAGCTATGGGTTGCGGAAAAATTGTAATTGCCTTTTCTAATTCAGCCTCAAGAGGGTAAGTATTGTCTAATTTAAATTAGTTTGTCTAATTTAATAATATCCAACGGTATGTGATGTAAACTGAAAACTGGACAAATGAGTTTGTAACTATGAGCTAGCATGTAACTGGGTAGCTAAAAATACCTATGTGTCCACCAAATCACCACCCAATCTAGCTTCAAATTGTGACCTTTTAAATAGGAATTGAGCTATAGCACAATTCCCATCCTTAACTGTATGGCATCAAAAAATCAAAACGCATGTAACCCTTTTGAAAAATCCGTGCAATGTTTGCCTATTTGGCGCTGCCATCAAACTGCCTTTTCAAGCAGTAGATTAAAATTTATGAAAATCTCTTGGCGGTGGTGTTGTTCTCTTGCGAGTTCTTATGAAATTTTTATTACCCTTTTACATTTTTAAAAGATAAACAAATAGCCAGCAGAAACCACTGGCTACGCACTAGGTATTTTCTAAATAGAGTACGAACACATAACAGTTAATTAACTTCCGATAATCTGGTTGTATGAACTCGGTACTAAGTTTTGTGCAGGTTAAAATATAAAATATAACGCTATAAACAAATAATCGATTTTTCAGTGGGTTCTTATGAAAAAGGAGAATGTGGGATCCCCTTTTATAATTGCAAAGCTTGTTAAGTTATTAGTGAAGCTGTTAAAAAGCATTAAACCTTTGCAAGTGGGCATTTGGTTAGAAAATCTGCAACTTAGTTTCTTAATACTTAGATTAAGTATATAAACTCACATGTACTTTAAGGTATGGGAGAGCAGTTGATGACTCAATCGACCTTACTTCTTATTAGAAAAGCCATATCTCACTAAGATGTAATTTAATATTCCCAATAAAGCAGACAGTATGCCATAGGTAGTTCCTAATTAGACAAAATATTGGAGACTGAGAAAGTAGGTATATTCATGCACGAGCTACTTTGGTAGAAGTGGAGAGCAGCGGCATCTAGCTAACTATTTAATTTGTTTTGCAATTTCAATCAAAGTTTTACGAATTGGTCTCTAGCCCCAGCAAGGCCCCAGAGAGTTTTTTTTTATTTTAAACCTCCACCCCTTCTTACATTTGAGCTTGAGAGATTATTTATACACTAAATTGCAATTGCCTTGAATTTGATATTTTTTTTTACATTTTGCTTAAAGTCTTTTTTCTAGTGGGATTGAGCAGCAAAAAAATGGGATGAGTTGAGCGAGATTTTCATTGATATTTTTTAATGAGAGCGCAAAGTTGCATTCGCGTAGTACTAGAATCTTCTGAATCATTGAAAAGCTGCTGATGTGTTCTCTGACTAACTCTTTTTTGAGGACAATCAAACAAATGAAAAAACGAAAACTAGTTGTATTTTGTAAACCTGAAGAACAACAGAAATTAACGTGGATTCATAGGATTTAATAGTTGTCACTATGCTCCATCCCTGCTTTTTATGCTTAAGTTTAACGGAAACTTTAAAGCAAGCAATGGATGTTTCCTAAAGTTGACTGTTCGCTGTTTACGGATGACTGAGCTCATTTAACTGTATTTGCTATTTGCTTTGAAATGCTGGGTTTTCAGTAAAGCTGGAAATGATGAAATTTACAGTTTAGGTTTTTTCTTGAGGTATTCCTTAACTTTTTTTTACATTCAACATAGCTTTTAGTATTGCCCAGGAGCAGGGTCCAGCGTCGCATTTAGGATAATTTGGGAATGCGTAGGAATGTATCACCGGTTACTGTGAGTTTTTTTTTTTTAAATAGAAAAATCTTGTTTGATACTCATAAGTAAAGGGCAGTAGAACTTTGAATATCCCCTCTAATAATTCCCCATACGACATGCTATGACTCTTAGCTGATTTTGATCACTTCTTAAAAAACGCATCCTTCATTTTATTTCTTAGGAAAATTTGAAGTTCAGTATTTTGCTGTAAAGAGTCAAGACCTCCTCTCTAAAGTTTTTAGACTTGTAGGAATTCATGGTTTAATGTTAATCAAGATCATAAATTTTTCAGAGGGAGGGGGGTAATAACTACCCCTTCTAATATTATGCAAATCTTCTCAAGTCAATGACTTTTGTTAGACCTTTTTAAGCATAATTAACTTAGTATAGCCTATATTTTGTTTTCAGTTATCAATTTTTAAGTTTCGGTTACTAATGACAAGGGTCACTCTTAACCTACCTTTTTTTCATGATCGGTTCAATAATTATCACAGTGTTCATATTATATTATAAAATAAAAGAATCTACTTGAATTTGTGAAACTATCTTGCATTCTGAACATGGTGTAGTTCTGAGAATATTACCCTAGAATTTTTAGACAATTGTTTTATCTATTTAATCTATTGCTTTTATCATTTGTGCTCTTAAGGTTTCATTAAACTAAAACGGGAACCTCTAAGACTGTATTCACACAACGCTTTTTTCAGTGAAAGCGAAACAGGAATGATCCTATATATACTGGTTTCCTCCTCCCTACTCTTTACGCTATTAAATAAAAAAAACAAGTTTTTTTTAACTGAAAGTAAGGAGCGACATTAAAACTTAAAGCAAACAGAAATTATTCCGTATATGAAAGGGGCTGTCCCCTCCTCAACGCCTCGCTCTTTACGCTAAAGCTTTTTACTGTTTTAACAAATAAAGTTTGAGACAGAGTCAAACTTTAGCTTTGATTTTGGCTCACCAAAGAAGTATAAAGACGTTTCAGGAGGGATTTTTTTCTAATGGGATGGGGGGTGTCCGAGGAGGGGGTTACGGGGGAAGATCCTTCCACGGAGGATTTTTCCTTGGGGGAAGAGATATTTCTATGAAGGGGGCGCCGGATTTTCCAGCATTATTTAGAAAACGATCAGAAATTAAATGAAAAAAACTAGTTTTTTCTTAAAAACACTGAAAGTAAGGAGCAACATTAAAACTTAAAGCAAACAGAAATTATTACGTATATGAGGGGGTTCCCTCCCTCGTCAACACCTCGCTCTTTACGCTAAAGTTTTTTTTTAGTATTTTCAAAAAAGTACTATCTATTCTAATTAACCGGCCTTTCTAATTTAGGGGTTTGTGATTCAAACAAAATTCGGACTTAGCGTACAGAGCAAGATATCGACTAGGGGGCAAACTCCCTAATATACGTAATAAAAGATACGAATATAGAAGTTCGTTACGTAAGTTAATTCGTAAGTTACGTCAGAACAAAATTTTGAGAAAGCCAAAAAAGAGAAATTAATATGCAAATTTCGTTTTAATTATTCATGTATTAACCAATACTATATGTAAACAATGGGCAAAGTTCATAACTTGCAGCCCTTCCCCTGGGAACTGTGGGGGATTAAGTCATCCTCAAAGATATATTTATTAGATTTTTGACTATGCTGAACAAAATGGCTATCTCAAAATTTTGATTAGGTGACTTTGGGAAAAAAATGAGCGTGGGAGGGGGCCAGGTTGCCCTCCAATTTTTTTGGTCACTTAAAAAGGGCACTAAAACTTTTAATTTCTGTTCAAATGAGCCCTCTTACGATATTCTAGGACAACTAGATCGATACAATCACTCCTGAAAAAAAAACAAAAAAAAAAAAACAAAAAAACACAAACAAACAAATAAACACGCATCCGTGATCTTTCTTCAGACAAAAAATACAAAATTCCACATTTTTGCAGATAGGAGCTTGAAACTTCTGCAGTGGGGTTCCCTGATACGCTGAATCCGATGATGTGATTTTCATTAAAGTTCTATGACTTTTTAGGGGTTTTTCCCCCTTTTTTCAAAAATAAGGCAAGTTTTCTCAGGCGCGTAACTTTTGATGGGTAAAATTAAACTTAATAAAACAGTGGGCAAAGTTCATAACTTCCATCCCCTTCCCCCGGGAACTGTGGGGTATTAAGTCATCCTCAAAGACATATTTATTAAATTTTCGACTATGCTGAACAAATGGCTATCTCAAAATTTTGATTGGGTGACTTTGGGAAAAAGATAAGCGTGGGAAGGGACCAAGTTGACCTCCAATTTTTGTGGTCACTTAAAAAGGGCACTAGAACTTTTAATTTCCTTTCAAATGAGCCCTCTTACGATATTCTAGTTTTCACCCCTGGGAAAATTAAAAAAAAAAAAAAAAAAAAAAAAACAAAATAAAAACGCATCCGTGGTGATCATTCTTCTGACAAAAAATACAAAATTCCACAATTTTGCAGATAGGAGCTTGAAACTTCCGAAGTAGGGTTTTCTGATACGCTGAATCCGATGGTGTGATTTTCATTAAATTCAATGACTTTTGCGGGGTGTCTCCCCCTTTTTTCGAAAATAAAGCAAATTTTCTCAGGCGCTTAACTTTTGATGGGTAAAACTAAACTTAATAAAGCTTATATATTTGAAATCAGCATAAAATTCTGATTCTATTTATGTATCTATGGGTATCAAAATTCGGGTTTTTAGAGTTTCGGTCACTATTGAGCCGAGTCGCTCCTTACTTACAGTTCGTTACCACGAGCTGTTTGATCGTTTTTACTAATTGTACCTCAGTAGAGAGTGTTGTGCATCTCAAGAAACCACAAGTTAATATTTATTTTGTTGCAGAAGTGAGTTGTTTTTTTTTGGGTGGGGGGCAGCAGTCCTTTCATGTATAAGATAAATTTTTATTCTTTTTAAGTTTTAGTCTCACAATTTACTTTCATTTGGTACCTTTCTTCGTTTAATTCCTATTCGCTTTTAGTTTAGGCTCCATAGTTGTCTTATTTGTGTTGGGAACTATCAATCCATCATCTTCTACGCTTCAAGTTTCAGTATAATTCTTATTTAACAATGCATCGAGGTTTTAGATCACCTCTAAAAAGTTCACCCAACCCCTTAAACTATTTTCTGGTGGATTATTTGAAGTGTGAAAAATGGATTATCGGGTGGTAATTTATCATTTTACCAGCAATGTTCTTATGGAAATTCCCCTTACTGTATGTATATAGAACAGTAATTTAGTACTTCTGTCTTTATCTCGAAACCGAGTTTACAAGAGGACAGTCCGAGTGTTTTGTTTCTATAGGATAACAAAATTGTTTTTCAAAATGAAAACATTTAAAACGATTTACAACTTACGATTTTGATCTGTCTTTCCAGCTGCATTTTTCTTACTGAAGTGTGTCATCGCTTCTTCGATTTGACTGCTCCACTACAGATAGGTGGATTGCCATCTCTCACCAACGTTTATCCGGTAGCAAGTACCGGTTTCGAAGGATGTATTAAGGATGTCTATGTTGATCATGACCTTCTTAATTTAAACAGGTGAGTTTAGAATAAAAAAAAGCTGCCAATTAGAAATTCTTTGTCGTTGTCTGACAAAAATATTATATGCTATAAATGAAGATAAAAAGAGTTAGATTTTTGGGTACTTGTCCATTATCCAGAACACACCCAAGAATTTTGCTTTGTTTGATCTGATCAAACCGTTTTTTCTCTCGCATTCCGCTGTTCTTACTCTTTTGTGAAATAAACTACGATGCAGGTATATTTTAATTAAATATTTGATATATAGAAGTGGTTTGTTAGGTATTTAATATAATGTGGTGGGGGCAGCCTGCTGTTTATAATTCTTTGTTGTAGTTTTCTTAATTTTGTTACTAAGGTTTTATATTTTCGTCATATTTTGGTATATTTCACTAAGATTAACCTAACTCCACTTCTTGGGTTTGTTCAGTATAATGGACAAGTACCGATTTTTGAATAGTAGAAGATTATTCTAGAAAAGGAAAGAATTGTTCTACTTATTGAGACCGCTAGAAACATGTACTCGAATGAGGGTCCACCCAGCCACAAATGTAGGGGATGTGGTTCTCGGGTATAGCGCCTGTATAAATGTCAAGATTTTTATGGATTTCCTTTTGATATAAAAAGAATATAAAAAAAATTTGCTGTTTTTAACTTAAACCTTTCCCCCTCCACCAAACACCTATTGCATGATTGTCCAATACCGGAAAAAAACAAACAGGCAAGAGAACAACGAAAACCAACACAATGTCCATTGTACAATTAGGGCTGGTCAGCCGTGATTAGTGCTTTTTCTTCTGCTCAAAACTCAATGGAGCGCCAATCTGCCCGAAGCCTATATAGCTGCGCATACTTTTCACCACAAATCTGTTCAGAGCGTCACTCTTTGCTCCCTTGCATGAAATTCATACTTTCTTTAAATCGTTTCTTATGGCTTCTTCTCACCTCAATCAAGGGCGTCGATATTTTCACTTTCTACATGGTAGTTCGAAAAAAAAACAATAACAAACAAACATGACTATTGAAGAACTATTATCCTCCATCCGTATAACACGACCTAACCATCTTAACTTGTTTAAAGTTATAATCAGAAACTAAAATTCAGTCTTTCGTACAATTTAATGTTTGATGTGCGGTCATTCAAATGAGTACTTAAGACCATTCTTAGACAATTGCTCTGGAAATGAATCTGGCCTATCTTCTTCAATCTTCCAAAATGTCTATGTTTCACAGCTATGCTTGTCCACTGTCGTTGTCGTTGCTTTCATCATCCTAATTATAGCTATAGGGTTATCTTCATATTTCCCGAAACTTTTTTCGGTTAATGACAGACGTTTTCACTAAGTAGATTTCACGGGTTGGGCACAAAAGATTGGAACTGTTTTGTGCTGTAACATGTTTTCAGATCTTTGCTCTGCTCCAAACCCCTTGTACCGTCCTATTCCCATAGAAGAAACTCTGCCTGTGTAATGTCATAGCGGAATCAGGTTGTACCTTTCACGAGACTTGCCAACCAGCACCGCGATTGCAAACAGACGTTAAGGAGTGGCGCCACTTAAGGAACTAGTAGCCTTTAAATAAACGAGTATTGCAACGTTTATTTGGGTAGTGGATAGTTTATCTGGGCTTTGTTTGTTTTGGTGGGCTCTTTTGGACCCACCTTTTTGGTGGACTTTTTAACCTCCTTCTTGCTATAATGTTTATTATGGGCTGCTTCTCCAGTTGTAGCATAGTATTTGCGGCCATGAATGTGCAATCAGTCATAGAAAATATGTCTTGGATTGATTGAACAGGATGTTGAATCTTATTTATAGGAATGAATCACCACCAAGCGGTAAAAACCATGTATTCCACCTGGCATTATCCCCTCAGGCTTGCACAAAGCCGCCACTCCACTGAAGTTCCAAGGGACTTATTGCTGTAGTTTCGCAAGCCACCTTAAGGGCTCGGGGTAGCCTTAAGAAGGAGTTCTTCGCCCATGGGCTGCGCTGATGTAATATTTGTGGATAAGGTCCCAAATGAAAATGTAGTATTTCTTCTACATGGGTTTAACGCCAAAGTTGACACATTTAGTATTTGTTTTACGTGGGATTTTACGTTTGTTTTACGCCAAAGTCTACGTAGGATTAAATTCCCGTGGAGAAGTTTCCCGTGAGGAAGGGGGGGGGATTTTTAATGGAGGATGAGCCAGACTTACCAGCACTATTTGAAAAACGATCAGAAATGAAAAAAAAAATCAATTTTTTAAAAATGAAAATAAGGAGCAACATTAAAACTCAAAACGAACAGAAAGTATTCCGTATATGAAAGGCCCCCCCCCTTCAATGCCTTGCTCTTTACGCTAAAGCTTCAGAGTTTGTCCCGATTTTTTAAGAACGGCGCTTGAAACACAAGGTCTATTTAATTAGAATAGGAAGCTTTTTTAAAAGTGCTAAAAGTTTTAGCGTCAAGAGCAAGGTATTGAGGAAGGGGCACCCCTTTTATATACATAGTGATATCTGTTCGTTTTGAGTTTATGTTGCTCCTTACTTTCAGTTAAAGTAAACTTGTTTTTTCTTTTATGTAGTGTTTAAGGAAAAGGCCTTTTCAATACCTTGCTGTAGCCCGTTTTCTGGAACTACAGTAAGAGGCTATAAAATTAGCTCTAATGGTTCTAAGCCGAATGATTGCCTCCAAATTTTTGCTCGGTAATACTTTAGCGTTGTGCTATACAACATGGGAAAAATCGCTCTTCCCTGTTGGCGGACTCACTTTTTCCCTGTAAGAACTTTAAACTTTTTAAGTAGCTCGAATTAGCCCTCTCTCGGATGTTCTACGACCAACGATTCGATAAATGGCCCCTGGAGTACATAGAAGAAGAAAAAATGAAATAAATCAACATACGCCTGTGACCATCCTCTTCAGAAAAATTGACCAAGTTAAACTTTCAAATTGTCATTCGAAATCAATTACCAAATCAAGACTTTTATCATCGTAAGGAAAACTCCGTCGTAACGTTTTTTTTATATGTGTAAAGCTGAGGTATTAAAAAAAAGTTATATGACAGCGCTGAAATACATGGTTTCTTTTCATTACAGTTTCATCTCGAATAATGGTACGACGCCGGGTTGCCCGGATAAAAGAAATCTTTGCAGTTCCAACCCTTGCAAGCATGGAGGAAGATGTAAAGAGGGCTGGAGCACATATGTCTGTGAATGTCCTGATGGCTGGGGGGCAAAAGACTGTAGCGAAGGTATTTTCTTATAATAATTCATGTTCACTATATAATAAAATGTATGTTTTTAAATTTATACAGTTGATTTTAAATGAATCAGTTATTTTATTGATTGGCCGTTACTCGTTTCAGAAAAAAAACCTTTTCAAGTGTGAGCCTTCTAAAATAATTTCCTACTTTCGTGCCTGATACACCTAAAAGTTATAATACATATCTAACAGCAGTATTGACAAAAATTGATAATGGCAAGTCTTCTAACTTTATAATTTACTATGCTTTATTTTCATTTATGATTCGTTGTGATTGTCGCTGTAGCAAGTCTTCTTATAATATATATATATTATTTCTTCTATATTATACTTACTATTTTATACTTAGTGGTGTTTATTCTACTTTAATTTTTTGAAGCTTACGTGGCAGACTTTCACTTCTTTCTCCGCTTCCCTTGAGCTTGTGCTCGGTCCTTCGGCCTTCTGAGATGACCCTTGCATCGTTTGGGCTATTGCTTGACACGCCTCATCTGACTTTTCTATTCTCATGTTCAAATACTCGTAAATATTTGCTCTCGCCTCCAGAAGTTATAGATGCGCACGCACATCTATGATTTTACTATATTCTAACTTAAAAGAAAAAAAATTACTATTGTATTCCCTAACTAATATCTATGAGGAGGCTAAGTTAAAGCAGGATTAAATCCAATATTGCGGTTAGGAACTTTCCCCTCCTGTATATATTAATTTGTGTCATTCTTATACAGGATGTCTTCCTAATACATTGATTCACCGACGGGAATGTTTTATTCCCTGTCCAGTCCCTTTGGGAACACAGAGTAATATGAGTTTTGTTGTTGCTGTCATGGATTTTTCTTTCTTGGAAAATATTGATTTTGTTGGATAGTATTAAGTAAATAAGATAAATCATTGTTGTAATGGTTTTTAGTTTAGTATAGGGGAAATTTTAACATTTCTAAAAATCGAACTGGTAAAAACAACAAGAACAGATACCACTTTCAAAGGAATGACGTTCTTATGTTTTGGGTGCTTAATGTGATCCTTAAGGCTCTTCGAATGATATGAATCTTTCGTTGTAATATCGACCAAGAAAAGTTATTTGATGGATTTTTTTCTCGGTCACTAAATTTTAGTTTTCTTGTTTAGCTGAATCAAAAGATGTCAAGCTATCATTGAATTTTAGCGATTTTTCTACACTTCCTTTGTGTGTTTCTTTTGGCACTAGGATGCTAAATAAAGTCCTTAATGATCCCTCAATAATAATGACTAGAGCCGATAAAAGCAACTCTTTAGTAGTTATGAATAAAACTATTTATGATAATAAAATTAATTCATATTTGAATGATATAAACGCTTATGCTAAACCAACTCATGACCAGACTAATAATTTGCTCAACATGTTATAAAAGAGTTGAAAATACTCATATACTCGTAAAATGGCAGAATCACTCTGCAATTGTACATAAATTTTTCCCTCGTAGTATTTTTGCTAATGGATTACCAAAATTAGATTAACAAGGCATCCCCTTGAGACTAATTGTAGCTTGTAGAAAATCGCCTACTGCTAACATTGGAAAATGGCCATCCACTGTATTTAAACCTCTGCTTCACTCCCAAAAATCTTATATAAAAAATTCAGTAGATTTCATAGGAAAATTGAAAAAAATCGATATTTCTGAAAAATCCATATTATGCAGCTTAGATATAATTTCAATTTATACTAGTGCCGATGTTTCAAAATCGGAGCATTTATTGCAAAACGAACTTGAAAACAATTATCATCTAATCGAAGAATCAGCAATAGGACTAGACGTTGATATTCTCATGAATTTGGTTAAATTCTGTATCAAATATTCCATGCACTTTCAGTTTCAAGATCTATATTACCAAAAAATAAAGGGCCTTCCTATGAGAGCCCCTCTATCAGGCCTACTTGCAAATATTTACGTCGAACATCTTGAAAACTGGGCACTTAATTCGCATTTTCTTAAGCATGTGTTTTGGGAACGTTTCATGGACGATATAATTTCAGTTTGGAATTATGGTGAAGATGAACTTAAGGTTTTCTAGAGTATCTAGATACTCACAATAGAAACCTTCAATTCATTTTAGAGACAGAAAAAGAAGGGAAAATACTGATTTATATGTGTTGATTGTGCGTAGCATAAGTAAGTTTGATTTCACAATTTACAGAAAACCAACGCAGAATAATAGATATCTTCACTTAAAGTCTAACCATTCTCCAAATATATTTCTTTTTGATCAAATACTTCGTATCTGTTCAAAGCCGTATCTTCAAAAAAAAAAGAATTGGATTTTATTAAAGACATAGTCTTTGGCAACAATTACTCTATTTCTCTGATTAATACTGTTATTGCTCAAAGATTAAGTATACATTCTCTAAAGGCCCTAACCCATAATTGTAGATAATTTAGATAAACCCGCAAACACGATTTACCTACCTTACATTCCAAAAGTTACTTCAAAACCATTTTTTTTTTTTTTATAATTTATCTGTTGTTTTCAAAAGTAATTTAAGTGCATTGAATCTTCTCAATTCTGTTAAGGATATAACCCCAATTACTCATCAAAGAGGGGTATATCAAATACCGTTTAGTTGTGTAAATTATTACGTTGGTTGAAGTCACCAAAACCCAGGAACAAGGTTACGTCAGCGCAAAGAAAGTATAGAAAGAGCATTAAAATCCAATGATAGCCCAGCATGATTTTATTCAGCTTTAAGCAACCATGTTTCCGACACTCCGAACCATTCTGAGTTATTAGACGAAAAAATTCTAATTAGAAACGACCTTGGAAACAAACAAATTGTCCGCGAAGCAATTAAAATCAAACGAAACTTAAATGGTAATACATCCCTAAATAGAGACTTGGGTGAGCACACACTCAACCCTATATGTACAAAATTAATTACGGAAAAAAAATATAATGCACAATTAAATAAAATTAGGAGCCAATCAAAATAACCCCGCTTCAAAAAGAAATACAAGATTAGAAGCACAAAGAGTACATTCCAAACAGTTCGTGGAAACGAACTGTAAGTGAGAAGCGATGCGGGTTAATAGTAACCGAAATTCCAAGAAACAGAGTCCTTATAACAATAGATAAATCAAAAGAATCGAATTTTGATGCTTATTCAAAATATGTATAATTCATCAAATTTAATGTTACCCTTTAAAAGTTACGAGCCTGATAAAATTTTGCCGATTTTTGAAAAAAAGGGGAAAACACCTCCAACACATTCAAGTGATCCTAATGAAAATAACACCATCAGATTCAGCATACCAGAGAACCCTACTGTAGACGTTCTAAGCTCCTATGTACAAAATGTGGTATTTTGCATTTTTGCCGGAAGAAAGATCACGGATGCGTGTTTTTTTTGTTTTTTTTTTATTCTAAAAATTTTCCCCCCAGGGGTGATCGTATTGAACCAGTCATCGTAGAAGATCGGGAGAGGGCTCATTTGATCAGAAATCAAAAGATCGGAAATAAAAAAATGGAGGGCATCTAGCCCCCCTCCCACGCTCATTTCTTCCATGGAGGAATTTTTTTGTGGGGAAAGGGAATTTTCCATGTAGGGGGAACCGGATTTTCCAGTATTACTTAAAAAACTATCAGAAATTAAATAAAAAACAAGTTTTTTCAACCGAAAGTAAGGAGCAACATTAAAAATTAAAACGAACAGAAATTATTACAGAAATGAGGGGGATCGGTCTCTCATCAATGCCTAAATCTTTACGCTATTTTTTTAACTCGTAAAAGCGCTTATTATTCTAATAATATAGCCTTTGTAATTCAGGAGTCATTCTTAAATAACTGAAAAAAATGTCAAACTTTAGCGTAAAGAGCGAGGTATTAAGAAGAGGACGACCCCGTCATTTCTTTAATAATTTCTGTTCCATTTAATTTTTAATCTTGCTCCTTAATTTCAGTTGAAATAACTTGTTTTTATTATTTAACCAAACAGTGCGTGGTAACGAACTGTAAGTAAGGAGCGACCCGGCTCCATAGTAACCGAACCTGTAAAAACGGAATTTTGATACCAATAGATACATCAGATGAATCAGATTTTTATACTGATTTCAAATAAATAAGTTTTATCAAGGTTAGTTTTACCTATAAAAAGATACCAACCTGACAAAATTTGCCTTATTTTCGAAAAAAGGCCGAAACAACACCTAATAATGACAGACCTTAATGAAAATCACACCATCAGATTCAGCGTATCAGAGAACTCTACAGGAGAGGTTTCAAGCTCCTATCTGTAAAAATGTGGAATTTTGTTTTTTTTTGCCAGAAGAAAGACCACGGATGTGTTTTTTTTCCTCAGGGGTGATCGTATCGACCCAGTAGCCCTAGAATATCGCGAGAGGGCTCATTTGAACGGGAATTAAAAGTTCTAGTGCCCATTTTAAGTGACAAAGAAAGAGGGCAACAAGGCCCCTACCACGCTCATTTTTTTACCAAAGTCACCTGATCAAAATTTTTAGATAGCCGTTTTGTTCAGCATGGTCGAAAAATATAATAACTATGTCTTTGAGGATGATTAATCCCCCACAGTCCCCGGGGAAGGGCTGCAAGTTACGAACTTTGCCCAAGTTTTACATATAGTGTTGGGGTTCCAACCCCTGTTTCTTTTCCTTTCAGATAAATGACCATTTTTTCGTTTTCTTAATTACATTTGCTTATAGTATAATTTCAAAGACAGGTTAAATTCCGTTACTAAGCAATAGTGGTTTTGCAATAAATAAGCTGTTAATTAAGTTCTATTTTCGTACTTCCTGGTTTTGGGAGTCATTGAAAGATAAATCTAAGAGGTATAATTGGGTTTGAATGGGGATGTAGCTGATTGGCTGGGACAAGTGACGGTCCACCCTTACGGACAGTGCTGTAAAGATTTTCATTATTTTCTAGTCTGCGTATTGCCCCAGTCGGGGATGTATATATTTTTGTGGTACTATTTTGACCTTTCGGAAAAACAAAAGTATGGTATTTTAAACAAAATCTGTACTAGTTTCCTTAACCCAGGCATGTTAGGAAGAGCTACGAGGTACCGTCATTATTATATTGACAGGGAGGTCTGTTACCTCCAAGGAGAGAGTTAAGAGATTTTCTAGCCGTAACTCAAGGTGGGTACATTTGGCATTAGAAAGTCGCCATTTGACTACTTGACCACGTTATCACACCTTGGACAGGGTATACCGCAAATAGGGAAGTGCCAAACCCGATATTTCCAGAACCAGTGGGGTAGACGCGGTAGTACAGTATAATATTGGGCCGGGGCCCTCCCCTCCAATAAGGGATGATACCCGTAGATTACCACGCCAGTGGCGTTGTGGCCTACCGGTATAACACTGGTAACTAAACACCACGAACATTGGTGGCAACGCTCTTAACCGTTGGGGTAAGAGCGGGAATCCCACTAACATTTGGGCCGACAAGGGGTTCTCCCCTTCGAGTAAGTGGCATAGCAACATTTTTGCGTCAATAAGTGGCGACACCCGTACTTACACCCCAATATATAGTATTGGTTATTGGGAAGTATACAGACGTTTTCAGGGGGGATTATGATGGTGGGGGGGGGGGGTCGGGGTTACATGAGAGGATCTTTCCACGGAGGAAGTTTTCGTGTGGGAAGGGACATTGCTATGAAGGGAGCACCGGATTTCCCCGCATTATTTAAAAAAAAACGATCAGAAATTAAATAAAAAAAAAACAAGTAAAAAAAAGCTAGCCCCCCCCCCTCCTCCACGCTCTAAATGCATCAGATACAAATTTTGGGATAGACATTTTGTTAAAATTGTTCAAAGTTCTGATAAAAAAAAACTCCGGTGTCGACACAGCCCACCAGGGCCCGGGGGTAGACGTTGTAAGTTATGCCCTGGGGGCATATAAACAATCATTAAATAAACAATCAATACAAACAAACGTACAATAGATATTAATGTAAATTAATAAATAAATTTAGTGCTGATATTAATGTAAATTAATAAATAAATTTTTGCTGGGTGGAATTTAACGCGGGGGAATTATCAGCAGGAAAAGAAAATGTTCTTTGAGGGGGAGGAATTTCCCAGGGGTGAGTTTTCCAAATTTGAGTTATTCGGGGAGGGGACGGCTAAACCCATTCGATAATATTCCAAATTTTACATCTGAAAGTAACGGGAATAAAGAATCAACGGAAATGTCAGAGATAGCACTTCAGTTTCCCTTAGACGATTTTGTTCGTTTCTTTTGAAAAAAAGACATTTTCAAAAGACAGATTATTTTCATTTGTATTACTTTCTCTGTGGCTGCTCAATTATGCATGTGAGGGGGGGAGACTTCCCCCACCACTTTCTACGCTAAGGTTTCAGTTTTTATCTCAAGGCTTAAAAATGAACACAATGCGATAAAAGTATAACGCAAAATAACATATATAGAATATTATATGCACATAACACGGAACAATTAATCAAAGTTGCATATTATGAGTAGAGGGTAACCCAAATGATGGGCCAGGGGGCTCACCATTCCACAATCTATGAAATCAATCCTGCAATAACTGAAAATATAAAGTATTTTTGAGTATTTTAGCGTCTTCCACAACTCAAACCGTCCAGCAGTCTATAGCCCAATGAGTCTGTCTAATCTCCTAAATCGGGAACGGAGGAGATAACTGAAGCTACACCCCGTATTGGATGAGTCTCCAACCTCACCCTCCCCCTCTCCTACTGTCTACGCTGAAGTTTTCTTGCTTTATTCCTATTACGCTGCCCTCACCCCAAAGACTTTAATAAGGTAAAGTTTTGTATGGGAAGAACAAATAGTATATCTAATATAATCATCCAATATATAAGTTCACAATACATATCTGTGATAGATACAAAATTGCTTTGCCACACAAAATATTATTAAGGTCAATTCCAAACAGTCGTGATCCCTTTGTGTCAGCAAGTGAAATGGTCCAAACCCCCTTATTGGCGCTAATTTTTCAATCCATTCATTGTTGTCAATCGCTGTCCACAAGTTATGCAAGCTGTATATTGTTCATATATAAGGTTTTTATCAAATAGGTAATCGTATAGACTTTGAAAAAAGCCTCATTCGATTTCAATTGAAATTTATAGATCCGTTTTTTAAAGTCAAGAATAATCGGACAGTAATCAACCCCCCCCCTGCCATAAAAACTTAAAACTTTGCAATCAAAAACGAACAAAAATTAATTAAAAAAACTTTCCGAAAAATAAGTTTTTCAAAGGAAAGTAAAGGCCATTTTAAACTTAAGCTCAGGAGATACAAATACCTGTTAAAATTCAAATTCAAAACGACCAGAAATTACTACTTAAGAATAAATGAAACCCAAAACGAACAGAAATTAAATAAATAATCATAGCATAAACATACAACAAGTAATAATATAAATGAATAAATAGATCTTAAAGCGACTAATGTTTAGATTGAATATGAAAATCAAGCTTAAAACGAAAAAAAATATTTTGCTATTAAAGTATAAATGATACTTAAAACGAGCAGAAATTAAATAAACAATCAATACGAACAAACATACAATATATATTAATGTATATGAATAAATAAATCTTAAAACGAGTGAAACTTAAATTGAATATGCAAATCAAGTTTGAATCGAATTAAAATAACTAAAAACAAGAGTTTGGGTATCGCCTCACTGCAGAAGACTAAAAAACCTACTGCGTCATTGACGCTTTACTGAAAAATAATTATATTACAAATGTTTTCTTTTGTACTTAATATTGAAAATAAATATTAAAATTACTGTAAAATTTTGAACTGATGAGCTTTCAGCAATTAATATCATTATGCATCAAATATTCAGTTTAATTTATTAGTTCTTTCCAAGATTGGCCAAGACAAATATAGTTTCACTAAAAACAAAATTTGGATACTGTCCACTTCTTTAACTGTAAAAACCTAAAGCCTTCTGCGTCATTGGCGCATCACTGAAAACGAATTACTGGCATATTAGAATTTCTTTCTTTTCCAGTTCTTACAGAATTTAAAAGTAAAAAGAAAATTAAAATGAAAAAAAATCTTGAAATGATGGATCTTTCAACAATTAATATCATTATATATCTAATATTCAATTTGATTTTGTTTATGCTTTCCAAGACTGTTCTATAGACTTCATATAGTTTTCAGTAAGGTGCCATTGACGCAGTAGGTATTAGACTTCTGCAGTGAGGTGACACCCAAACTCTTGTTTGTAGTTATTTTTATTCAATTCAGACTTCATTTGAATATTCAGTGTATATTTCACTTGTTTCAAAATCTATTTACTCATTTACATTAATATATATTTTGTGTTTGTTCACATTGATTGTTTATTTAATTTCTGTTAGTGTTAAGTTTCATTTATACTAAATGTGCAGTTGATGTGTACCGCTTATTTGATACTGATATCCTTTTAATCATTTTTATCAGGCATAAATAATCTTTATCGTCATATATATATCCTTTCAGCTATTGACCCTGCAAAATCCCTGAAAGGAGAAGGCTTTATAACGTATGTACCAGGTCTTCGACCAGTTCAATTTCCCTACATAACCAGTTTATCATTTAGAACTCGTGAACCATCAGGATTGCTTGTACGCTTGGATGCTGGATCTTCTACATTTACTCTCCAGGTGAGTTTTTTAAGCAATAAGTAAAATTTTACTTAATGTTAGTATTGTTATTATGCTTTAACACGAAGGGTGTATAATCGTAAATATGTAACAAACAGGTAAGGTAGAAGCCCAGCAATCTAGATTTCTCAGTTCAAAATTTAGTTTTGAAGTGATTTCAAAGTGGTCCTTAATTTTGTTAGTTGGATATCTGCGCACACCCACAAACACGGATCGAGGCTGAGGCCTCAAAGGCACATTGCTTCAACACCGAAGGCAGTGAGATGAGATTCCTTAGACCTTAGATTTCTCAACAGCGTTCTTTGCCGTTGGTATATATCTATTTTGAATCTTATCATTAAATAGTCCGAGAATGACGGAAGGTTGCTCGTGTGCTATTTCTGTACCGATCTTTGAGGTCGTGATGAGATCATTAAATTCAATATTTCTTTTCTTTTTCTTGATATAATACTTTTGCCTCGAGCTCCTGTTTCAGCAGGCAAGGTTTTCCCCAGTCAAATACACCAAAAACTCCAGACCTCTGCCATTTGTATTAGTGCTTCGCCGCCATTTGTGATGCAAATTTCAGTTACATGACAAAATCAGGGAGACTTCCTCTTCTTTACAAGGTTCCACGAAATCTACTACCTTCTTTGGTGGTGGTTTATCATCACGTGGTACGTACACGGAGACGAATACCACACGTCCATGGCCGTTCTATGTGTCTAAATTTTTTGAATGGTAAATACACGTTCGGGGGGTAATGCTTATCTCGTTATCTACAGAGTTTGGTTCCCTTAACCTTCTCCAATATCCTTCCTCCGATGGTCCAAAGCTTCTGCACCATCGCTAAAAATATCTGCGTAATTGCCAGTAGCCACCCAAGATTATAGGACGCAGCCTGGCAGTGTTGCAGATTGACGTGCCAGTACTCTAGTGGCCACGGCTCAGATACTTGTGGTATTTCAGTTTAGATAGTATTGGTGCTTCAATTGAAACTGACCCTGATTTAAGCTCTTTTTGTCTTGTCTAAGAGCAGCAACTTTTGTCAGCCGCGTTATTCTCATCCTCCAAATTCTTGGAGCCTACAACTTTTGACAAAGATTTATTGTCGCTTAGCAGCAACCTCCGTCTCAGCGCTCATTGAGTCCGCAGATGGGTATCTTTCAGTCGTGATTTTGACCACTAAAATCAAAAAAGAAAATCATTTCTCTTGGCATTTGTCTCTGACTAGCAATTCAGGACACCTATTCGCAACAAACCGTTCTCCAGACTGTGACAAGGTGTGACGTATAAGTGGTCCTTACAAGAAAGTGAAACATAAACTATGTACTTTTACTGTAAAAGCAGTAAAAGATAAATTAGGCCTTAATTTGTATTGATTGAATAGGGTCACATCGACTAAATTATGAAGGGACTTAGAATTGTGTGATAGGTTGAAGGGGACAATTTTTTTTCCAGTACTGAGAAATGAGTTAACGCTACGGTTTTTTCTTTTGTATGCCTATCGTCCAACAAGTAATTTGGATAATAAAAACATAGATATACATGAGGAGTAGAATAACCACAGTAACAACCTAAAAGCATTTTAGAAAACGTAAAAACCTGTGTGGTTAGACATAATTATGTGAATTTCATTATCTGTGGGTTAGACCTGGCGCTTGACGATGCAGGGAGGGCATTGATGTTGGAAAAGCATGCATTTTTTGCCCAAATGTGAAATTTTTGTTGAATTTTCTTATATTTTTTTATGCCAGACTGGTCATGTACAAGCTGTTCTACTCTCAAATTTTCTGTTTGAGTTCTTAGGTATTCAATTTCGAGCTTCTATTATCTTCATCTACTTTAATAAGTCGATTACTATATAAACTAAGTGCTCATTTGTTAACATTTTTGCCCCACTCAAAGTAAGCATTAGGTTAAGCAAAAGAAATGACATGAAAATGAAAGTTGGCGAGAGTAAGTAACAGTCAATAGGACATGGCAAGAAAACAATTTACCAATTGTTTTACAGAAAACAAAGTACCCGTAGCTTCATTTCAAAGATTTTAGCCTTTTGTAAAATACTAGTAAAAGGGAAATTTAAATTCTAAGCCTGTTCTTCAAAGGAAACCAACAAAGTCTGGAGACTTTTACCAAATTTGGGACCCTCTTCGCTCTGAAAGTTTTATCTCAGTAAAGTTATTCCATTCTTGCAGGTTCTTGATGGGAAAATTGAGTATAGGATCAATGAAAATGCCTCCAGAATAGACTCTTCTTCAGTGAGTGATGGGACATGGCATAATATTGAAGCAAAGTGGATGCCTGGGGAAGTCTGGATATCATTGGATTATGGAAATCATGAGCTGACAGTAAGTAAATCCCACTGCCTATAGATATTTCCAAAAAGTCTCATCGACCTTTTACCTACTGCAGAAGATTTGAACTTCATTGAACTTCAGTTTCATACTGTCACAGAGTGTTCATATACCTCAGGAACTTAGTCAGAAATTGGACCTTCAGGCCTGGCCCCCTTCTAAATCGCAGGATTTTATCACTTATTCTACAATTATATTGTTGACGCAATCTGCTTTGTTTTTTAGTCTTTTTTGCGTTTTTAAATTTAGCTTATTTTTTTTGTTTTTTACCAAGTATAAACCTTGCTTATGACTATATGAGGCCTCGTTCAATAGGGCCAATCAGGGGCGGGGGGGGGGGATTTCAAAATCCCTACATTTTAAAGAGTATCTTTTTTGGGGTATTTTCATTGAAAATGCCTTTTTTTGGTAGTTTCAACGAGAAAGTTGAAAAAAAGATAAGCGATTTCTTAGCAAAGTTATAAAGTAATTTACTGTTTTGCCGTCTGGCTGTATCTTCTAGATCCCCAACAATGTGCCTTTTTCATATCTCCATACTTTAAAGCTTTTTTGACTTCCCTAATTTTACTCTTGTTCTTGTTATGTCTGTCACAACTTCTTATACAAAACCCTTCTCTCTTCTACAAAGCTTAAAACTATTTCAATAATATTCCGCGCTACCTCTCTGACTGTCCTCTCTATAGCATCTTTTTCCCCCATCACAATTTTAATTTTAAATACCCGAGTATCCAATACTGACCCTACCTGTCTTCTATTTACAGCAATGCAATCTAAAAGATTAGTCGTCTTCCGGTCATGTGCGCTCTATGTTAATGTAGTAGCCTCCTTGTATCAACCTGGCCATTACTTCCTCCTAATAAAATTCACATTTCTACCCAAAATCTTGACTATTTATTTCTGTAACTGTATTTAGGATTTATTATTGTCACTACTATCTCTGTATGTGGATTTTGTAGGGTCCTTTACCACTATGAACGATACCTTGCACTATTTGGTCATAAATTAAATTAACTAGAATTCTGATTGACCATTTAAGCTCCTCCTTGCTAAGTTATTTTATCAGGTGCTGCCTCCTCATCATAGTATAATATTAAATAAAAAAACAAGTTTTTTTTTAACTGAAAGTAAGGAGCAACATTAAAACTTAAAACGAACAGAAATTATTCCGTATATAAAGGGCTGTCCCCTCCTCAACGCCTCGCTCTTTACGCTAAAGTTTGACTATTTAGAAAAACTCTATTTTTTTTAAAAATAAAAAACTTTAGCGTAAAGAGCGAGGCGTTGAGGAGGGGACAGCCTCTTCAAGATTTAAAGAAACCGAAAGTGTAACAAGGAACATTACGACATTGTCATTACAGTTCCCTAAGACAAATCCCATATTCCTAAACGGAATCTCGTCCATTTGTTCCTGCAACTGCATTTAAATATTATTTAAGTCACTGTTGTTCCTATCAGTCGGGTATTTACCACCATGACCCATACATTGCCCCTTTTTTTCATAAAGTTAGAAACTAGCTATATATACTTGACACCTTCCCAACTTCAACCAGACTTAAAAGCTTTTTAGTCATCATGAGTTCTACTCCCTGTCTTTTTTCCCATATACCCTATCATTCCTACATCAATAAATAAACCAAATCACCTGAATTCATGTTTCCTAGTTTTTTATTGTTTAAAAAAAATAGATTTGTGAGAAAGTCAAACTTTAGCGTAAAGAGCGAGGCGTTGAGGAGGGGACAGCCCCTTTCATATGCGGAATAATTTCTGTTCGTTTTAAGTTTTAACGTCGTTCTTTACTTTCAGTTAAAAAAACTTATTTTTTTATTTAATTTTTGAACGTTTTTTAATTAATGCAGGTTTTGATTTTGGCTCACCGTACATGAATAATTGAAATAAAAATTTTATATTAGTTTTACTTTTTGTTGGTTAAATAGCTTTCTCGAAAGTTGTTTAATTTTATTTATGAACGCTTATATTAGTAATAAATACACTTAACTTACAATTTAACTTAAGTAACGAACCTATATATTCTTATATTTTTATACGTATATTAGGGGGCTCGCCCCCTAGTTAGTACCTTGGACCTTAGGCTCAAGTTTGAATTTTTTTCCCCTTCTGTTAAAATGACGCCTTAATCACAATGACTGTTATTTAGAATAAATAGCTCTTATGAAAGTCCTAAAAAATCTTTGGCTTAAAGAGCGAGGTATTGACTAGGGGGTGAACCCAATCATATACGTAATATTTTCTGTTCGTTTTAAGTTTTGATTGTGCTCCTTACTTTCAGTTGAAAAACTTGTTTTTTATATATTTAATTTCTGATCTTTTTTTAAAATAATACTGGGAAATCCGGCGCCCCCTTCATAGCAATGTCCCTTCCTCCATGAAAACTTCTTTCATGGAAAGATCCTCCCACATACCTCTCGACCCCCCCCCCCACTACCAGAAAAAATACCCCTTGAAAACGTCTGTATACTTCCAAATAGCCAATACTATATGTTAACATTGGGGAAAGTTCATAACTTTCAGCCCTCCCCCAAGGGACTTTGGGGGATTAAGTCATCCTAAAAGACATATTTATCACATTTTCGACCATGCTGAACAAAATGGCTATTTCAATTTTGATCGTGTGACTTTGGGAAAAAAATGAGCGTGGGAGGGGGCCTAGTTCCCCTCCGTTTTTTTGGGGTCACTTAAAAAGGGCACCAGAACTTTTAATTTCCGTTCCAATGAGCCCTCCCATGGTATTCTAGGACCACTGGGTCGATACGATCGCCCCTGGAAAAAAAACAAACAAAAAACAAATTAACACGCATCCGTGATCTTTCTTCTGGCAAAAAATGCAAAATTCCACATTTTTGTAGATAGGAGCTTGAAACCTCTACATTAGGGTACTTTGATACTTTGAATATGATGGTGTGATTTTCATTAAGGTTCTATAGCTTTTAGGGGTCTTTCCCCCTTTTTTTCGAAAATCAGTCAAATTTTCTCAGGCACGTAACTTTGGATGGGTAGGACTAAACTTGATGAAACTTATATATTTGAAATCAACATTAAAATCTGATTATTTTGATGTATCTATTGGTATCCAAAACCCGTCTTCTAGAGTTTCGGTTACCATTGAGCCGGGTCGCTTCTTACTTACAGTTCGTTACCACGAACTGTTTGATAAGTTTTAAGTACTTCTTATTCCGATTGCAAACGTAGATCTTTTACATATGTCCTCACTAGTATAAAAATTGAATCCCAGAACAGTTTCATGTGACCGCAACTAACTCTAAGAAATTCAAATGCCTCGTTTACATCCTTATAAAACATTTTTCTTTCCTCAAATTTCCAAAGTGATAGTCTAGGCATAACTATAGGGTCAACATACTTGAATTTCATGACTGGTTCCAACCATGTTTCTAGCTCAATTTGATTTGCCTTTCAAACATTCGATTACCGATTCTTCAGGATTCAAGAAGAGTTTTCATGTTATAGTTATCAGTGTAATAAATAACAGTATCCGGGATTAAATCTATCTCTTAGAGATATTTCAAAGAGTTCTGCACCATCATATCTTACGAAAATGACTTTCACATTCCCTTCACCGCCTTCACCGCGGATTTAAAATATGCTTTTTAGCCCCCCCTTGAAGGTGTTGTTGTCTAGGTAAAATTAATCCACATTCTCTTTTAGAAGTGCCTTCCGCGACATTATCGATCATGCATCTATGGTGCTTTGGCTTAGATCGTACTGTGCAGTTTTTTGCTTGAAAAAAAATTTGTCAATTTTTTTTTTGAAAAAAATATGGCATTCCGTTTTCTGAAGGTTTTGGTGTAAGTCCAAGAACTTTTTTGAACGAAAAAGAATAACAAACTGGCAATATGAAAATAAAATTTAATTTTTTCATATGAGATTATTGTTAGAATGCACTCAAAACAATAAACATAAAAAAACAAATTTATTTTAAGTTTTCTGGCATTTTCTATTTTGATTTAAAAAGGAGAATTGTTTATGAAACACAATAAATATTTTTTATTTTATGTATTACCCTAAACATCGCATTATTCTTTACTTTTAAGCCACGCGGTGTCAAATAAGCAATATCAATGTAATTAAATTATCCGGGGGCTATTTCCAGCGTGTTTGGATTTCAGGGAAAAAATTCCATGAAGGGTGGATTTCCGGAGTGATAGAGAAAACGATTAGAAATTAAAGTCCTTTTCAAATGAAAGTATGCTAAGGAGAATTTTTCAGTCTGAATCGTCCGCAAGAGATTTTACGGGGGGGGGGAAGGAATTTTCAGCGATGATGGAACTGTCCGGAGGGTATTTTACGTATGAGGGAATTTACACGGAGGAGTTCACCGTGGGGGGAGGAGTTTTTCACGGAGATTGAGCCAGACTTACCGGCATTATTTGAAAAATGATCAGAAATGAAATAAAAAAAAACAAGTTGTTTTAACTGAAAGTAAGTAGTAACAATAAAACTCAAAATGAACAGAAATTATTCCGTATATGAAGGGGTTGCCTCCTCCTTAATACCTTGCTGTTTACGCTAGAGTTTAACGGTTTGTCCATATATTTTAAGAACGGCTCCTGAAACACAAGGGCCGTTTAATTAGAATTGGAAGCTTTTTTAAAAGTGCTAAGAGCTTTAGCGTAAAGAACAAGGTATTGAGGAGGGGGGCAACCCATTCACATGCGAAATAATTTCTGTTCGTGTTGAGTTTTAATGTTGCTCCTTACTTTCAGTTAAAAAAACTTGTTTTTTTATTCAATAAGATACGATATCGTTGATATTTCTTTAAAGATGGACTAGTATGCGGATTGGTTCTGTAGGCTTTGTGACAATATTGTTGACCTTAGCCTTGATTTACGAGAACCAAACCTATGTATTTAATATTGTTCACCTTAACCTTGATTGATGAGAACCAAACCTATGCATGTGATTAAGACCGAAACTAGTAAAGAACAAACTACGTTATCATCACTGTTACCCAATACACCCTTTAAAGTATCAAATAAAAAAAAAAGTTTTTTTAACTGAAAGTAAGGAACGAGGTTAAAACTTAAAACGAACAAAAATTATTCCTTATAAGAAAGGGGCTGTCCCCTCCTCAACGCCTCGCTCTTTACACTAAAGTTTTTTATTGTTTAAAAAAATAGAGTTGTGAGAAAGTCAAACTTTAGCGTAAAGAGCGAGGCCTTGAGGAGGCGAAAGCCCCTTTCATATAAGGAATAATTTCTGTTCGTTTTAAGTTTTAACGTCGTTCCTTACTTTCAGTTAACAAAACTTGTTTTTTTTATTTAATTTTTGAACATTTTTGAATAAATGCAGGTTTTGATCTTGGCTCACCGTACATGAATAATTAAAACAAAATTTGCATATTAATTTACTTTTATTTGGTTAAATGGCTTTCTCGAAACTTACTTAATTTTATTTACGAACGTTTTTATTAGTAATAAATATACGTAACTTACGAATTAAATTACGTAACGAACTTCTATATTCACATATTTTTAATACGTATATTAGGGGGTTTGCCCCCTAGTCAATACCTTGCTCTTTAAGCTAAAGTTCGAATTTTGTTCCAATTCTTTAAAAATGACCGCTTAATCACAAATGCCGTTAATTAGAATAAATAGCTCTTATGAAAGTACTAAAAAATCTTTGGCTTAAAGAGCGAGGTATTGACTAGGGGGTGAACCAAATCATATATGTAATATTTTCTGTCCGTTTAAAGTTTTGATGTTGCTGCTGTTGCAGCTGAAAAACTTGTTTTTTTATATTTTATTTATGATCTTTTTTAAATAATGCTGGGAAGTCCAGCGTCCCCTTCATAGCAATGTCCCTTCTCTCATGAAAACTTCCTCCATGGAAAGATCCTCCCACATAACCCCCGACCCCCCCTACTACCAGGAAAAATATCCCCTGAAAACGTCTGTAGACTTCCCAATAACCAATACTATATATTAACATTGGGTAAAGTTCATAACTTTCAGCCCTCCCCCCGGGAACTTTGGGGGAGTCATCCTAAAAGATATACACATAATATTTTCGAACATGCTAAACAAAATGGCTATCTCAAAATTTTGATCGGGCGACTTTGGGAAAAATGAGCGTGGGAGGGGGCCTAATTGCCCTCCATTTTTTTGGTCACTTAAAAAGGGCACTAGAACTTTTAATTTCCATTCTAATGACCCCTCCCACGATATTCTAGGACCACTGGGTCGATACAATCACCCCTGGAAAAAAAAACAAACAAATAAACACGAACCCGTGATCTTTCTTCTGGCAAAAAATGCAAAATTCCACATTTTTGTAGATGGAAGCTTGAAACCTCTACAGTAGGGTTCTCTGATACGCTGAATATCATGGTGTGATTTTCATTAAGGTTTTATAACTTTTAGGGGGTTTTTCCCCCTTTTTTCGAAAATCAGCCAAATTTTCTCAGGCGCGTAACTTTTGATTAGTAAGACTAAACTTGATGAAACTAGTATATTTGAAATCAGCATTAAAATCTGATTCTTTTGATGTATCTACTGGTATCAAAATTCCGTTATTTAGAGTTTCGGTTACTATTGAGCCGGGTCGCTCTTTAGTTACAGTTCGTTACCACGAACTGTTTGATAGCATCATCTTATCTAAGAAAATATTTTTTTCAAAAATTGATTTTATTTTAAATAAATGTGTCTTTAATTGCAAAAGTGAGAAGATGTAGTAGTTCTTTTTAAAATGAGCCCTTAAAAAGCTCTCTATGATGTTTCTGTGCCCTGCAAGCTGCACAGAAGAAAAAAAGAGGCCATTGATGGTGATTCCCATGGAAAAAAGTTATTCTCCTTTTTGTTCAAGCCAAAGAATTTTCCTTGTTGTTCAAGCAAGGGACTGCAAGTCTCCTGCATAAGGTTCCAAAACAAGGCAGTTCAAATGGTCTTAAGTTTTTCGATCTAGCTCCATTTTAAAGGTTTGGTTGCTATGGGCCGTGGTTCGTCCTTTAGTAGGTTGCAGCTACTGCTGCAACCAAGATCCTGGCTTTCAAAAAGAAGCTTCACCTGTTTTTCTGCCACTCCCGTTCTAGCTTTTCTACAATTCAAAAATATTTTTCACTTGGCCAACCAAAGAATTTTTTATTTTTTTTAGAGAAAGTAACTTTTCCTTTTTCCCAATCTTTTCATATGCTCTTGTTAAATTCTTCTAGTGCTAAAGGGGCTTCGCCTTAAAGTATTTTCTTATTAATTCCAGTCGGTGTAACTTCTTTTGTTTTTTTTCGCCAGTTTATCAATAATATAATTCAATTTTTTAAAATATTTGTCTTTCGTGTTTAAAGATTTTATTAAGCATTTTCAATTAAATTGATTGCTCGAGGTATAGCGAATAGCAAAGTATCAAAATAAGTATGCTAAATAGGTTCACAAACGTATTCATGAAGTACATTTTATATAATAGTTTAATACATATTCTTTTTTTCAGACAACAATCCCCACTGAATTTAGATTCCAGGGTGCTATCATTTCTAAAATCTCGGTTGGTGGCCTAGAAGCTAGTCATACTGAAGTAATGAATTATATTGGCTTCAATGGATGCATCAAGGTAAATTATTGCAAGGCGAATTAGCTCGAATTCTTAATGGGGAGAGGATACTTTTTTGTATAGAAATAATGGGAACTTAAAGCCCGAAACTTAAAGAAATGATGTAATTGCGAAATGGAAAATTGCGCATCAAGTGAAAAAGAAATCTGACAATTTAGATAAGTGAAAAGCTATCCAACCAAATATATCTGAAGAATTTGGGAAAATCAGGAATTCCATTTCTAATGAAAAATACCTCCATATGAGTAGAATGCTAATAATGAATTCTGAGACTTTATGTTCCTTCCGGTTTTTCTAGTAGGTAATTCTATTCTAGAGGTCATTACATCTTTGCTAAGAGATTTGTTTTCTGGTAGGTATAATCTGGTTTGGTAGGTACAATCTGGTTAGGTGAGTATAATCACATTGCCTATTCAAAGGTAGCGTTTAATTTAAACTGTATCAATTATTTTATTCCAGTTTTTTTAAAAACCAGTATTGTCAATAACTTAATTAACGTTGGTTAAACTTCTGATGGTTAAGAAAGCGTAAAAGGTAATTAAAGTATGAGGAATGGAATGCTATAATTAGAATGATTTTAAGTTGAAAAATTGTGACGTAATAATAACTCAGTTATTTGCTTGCGTGTATAGGAATTCCCATGTTATTTGCTTGCTTGTATTTTGTGTTAAAATAACTAGTTTTTGTATCTTTTAAAAGAGCTTTAAGGGTTTTGAGAGACTCAGTTGCCTAATTCCATGTGGTGTTACTTTACTTGTTGGTCATTAAAAAATAAATTTTTGTTTTAAATAAGTAGTTTTTGTATCTTTTAATAGAGCTTTACAGAGTTTGAGAGACTCAGTTGTCTAGTTCCGTGTGGTTTTCCTTTACTTGATGGTCATTAAAAAATGAAATTTCTGTGGTAGTTTTTATATATATTAAAATATATATACGGGAATTGAGTTAATAAAATGCCGGTTTCCTTGTTGTTTTTCTTTACTTGTTTGTCATTGAAAACGAAATTTTGTATGTAATATTAGATTTTTTTTTTAATTTTAAAATAGATTTACTGGTTTTGAGAGAATTAGTTGCCTGATTCCGTGTGGTTTTTCTTTAGTTGGTGCTCATTAAAAACAATATTTTTTGTGTTAAAACAGTAGTTTTTGTATCTTTTAAAAGAGCTTTACGGGGATTGAGAGACTCAGTAGACTAATTCCGTGTGATTTTTCTTTACTTGATGGTCATTAAAAACGAAATTTTTGTGTTAAATAAGTAGTTTTTGTATCTTTTAATAGAGCTTTACAGGGTTTGAGAGACTCAGTTGCTTAATTCCGTGTGGTTTTCCTTTACTTGGTGATCATTAAAAACGAAATTTAAGTAACTTTTAATTTTGTCTTCATGCGTTCTTTGGTACCCTCGCAGAGGTTTTGATTTTTTAATTGTAAGTTGCCGGATTCCATGTGGTTTTTCTTTACTTGGTGGTCATTAAAAACGAAATTTTTGTGTTAAATAAGTAGTTTTTTTATCTTTTAAAAGAGCTTTAATTGGATTTAGCGACTCAGTTGCCGGATTCCGTGTGGTTTTTATTTACTTGGTGGTCATTAAAAACGAAATTTTTGTGTTAAATAAGTAGTTTTTGTATCTTTTAAAAGAGCTTTACAGGGTTTGAGAGACTTTGTTGCCTAATTCCGTGTGGTTTTCCTTTACTTGGTGGTAATTAAAAACGAAATTTTTGTGTTAAATAAGTAGTTTTTGTATCTTTTAATAGAGCTTTAAGGGGTTTGAGAGACTTAGTTGCCTGATTCCGTGTGGTTTTTATTTACTTGGTGGTCATGTGTTGTATCTTTTAAAAGAGCTTTACAGAGTTTGAGAGACTCAGTTGCCTAATTACGTGTGGTTTTCCTTTACTTGGTGGTCATTAAAAACGAAATTTTTGTGTTAAATCAGGTGTTTTTGTTTCTTTTAAATGTGCTTGATGGTGTTTGTGAGACTCAGTTGCCTGATTCCGTGTGGTTTTTCTTTACTTGGTGGTCATTTGTTGTATCTTTTAAAGGAGCTTTACTGGGTTTGAGAAACTCAGTTTCCTGATCCCTTGTGATTTTTCTTTACTTGATGGTCATTAAAAATGAAATTTTTGTGTTAAATAATTAGTTTTTGTATCTTTTACAAGAGCTTTACTGGGATGGAGAGACTCTGATGCCGGATTCCGAGTGCTTGTACTTTTATTTGTTGTACATATAAAAGAAAATTATTTTTGATTTTAGTTGTTTTTTTATATTTTAAAGTTTATTTAATTGTTTTTATAGAAAAAGTTTCCTGATTACAGGTGGTTTTTCTGTAATTTGTTGTAATTAAAAACGAAATTTTTGTTGTTAATAAGTAGTTATTGTATCTTTTAAAAGAGCTTTACGGGGATTGAGAGACTCAGTTGCCGGATTCCGTGTGGTTTTTCTTTACTTGGTGGTCATTAAAAACGAAATTTTTGTGTTAAATAAGTAGTTTTTGTATTTTTTACAAGAGCTTTACGGGGTTTGAGAAACTCAGTTTCCTAATTCCATGTGGTTTTCCATTACTTGATGGTCATTAAAAACGAAATTTTTGTGTTAAATAAGTAGTTTTTGTATCTTTTAAAAGAGCTTTACGGGGATTGAGAGACTCAGTTACCGGATTCCGTGTGGTTTTTATTTAATTGGTGGTAATTAAAAACTAAATTTTTGTGTTAAATAAGTAGTTTTTGTATCTTTTAAAAGAGCTTTAAGGGGTTTGAGAGACTCAGTTGCCTGATTCCGTGTGATTTTTCTTTACTTAATTCTCATTAAATAAGAAAATTTATTTTTATAAATTACTTGATTTTATGATTTAAAATTGCTTTACAGGGTTTGAGAGACTAATTTGACTAATTCCGTGTGGTTTTCCTTTAATTGGTGGTCATTAAAAACGAAATTTTTGTGTTAAATCAGTAGTTTTTGTATCTTTTAAAAGAGCTTTTAAGGGATTTGAGAGACTCAGTTGCCTAATTCTGTGTGGTTTTTGTTTACTTGGTGGTCATTTTTTGTATATTTTAAAAGAGATTTACAGGGTTTGAGAGACTCAGTTGCCTGTTTCAGTGTGATTTTTCTTTACTTGTTGGTCATTAAAAATGAAATTTTTGTGTTAAATCAGTAGTTTTTGTATCTTTTAAAAGACCTTTAAGGGGTTTGAGAGACTCAGTTGCCTGAGTCCGCGTGGTTTTTCTTTACTTGGTGGTCATTTGTTGTATCTTTTAAAAGAGCTTTACAGGGATTGAGAGAGTCAGTTGCCTAATTCCGTGTGGTTTTTCTTTACTTGGTGGTCATTAAAAAATAATTTTTTATGGTAAATAAGACGTTGTTGTATATTATAAAATATCTTTAAGGTGTTTGAGTGACTCATTTGAAGGATTCAGTGTGATTTTTATTTAATTGGTAGTCATTAAAAACGAAATTTTTTTTGTTAAATAAGTAGTTTTTTTATCTTTTAAAAGAGCTTTACGGGGATTGAGAGACTCAGTTTTACCTTTTCACAGTTACATTTTCTTGATTTTTCAATGTTTATTTTTTATGTCATTGCCGGAGATGCATGAGTGGGACTATTACAGGCGTTTTTGGTTGGCGAGGACCTTTTGACTTGTACAAGTTCATTATTTTTCAATGCTAATGGCTTGTTTATTTTACTGACATGCTAGAGTTGCAATATTTCAGCTGTTATTGGTTGTGGTTTACCTTGTCACGGTTGAATTTTCTTGATTTTTCAAAGTTCATTTTGAATTTCTTTCGTTGAAATGCAAGAGTTGGAATATTTCAGTAGTGTTTGGTTGTGGTTTACCTTGTCACAGTTACATTTTCTTGATTTTTCAAAGTTCATTTCGAATTTCTTTCGTTGAAATGTAAGAGTTGAAATATTTCAGTAGTGTTTGGTTGTGGTTTACCTTGTCACACTTACATATTCTTGATTTTTCAAAGTTCATTTTGAATTTCTTTGGTTGAAATGCAGGAGTTGGAATATTTCAGTAGTGTTTGGTTGTGGTTTACCTTGTCACAGTTACATTTTCTTGATTTTTCAAAGTTCATTTTGAATTTCTTTCGCTGAAATGCAAGAGTTGGAATATTTCTGTAGTGTTTGGTTATGGTTTACCTTGTACCAGTTACATTTTCTTGATTGTTCAAAGTTTATTTTGAATTTCTTTCGCTGAAATGCAAGAGTTGGAATATTTCAGTAGTGTTTTGTCGTTGTTTGACGTGTCACAGTTACATTTTCTTGATTTTTCAAAATTAATTTTGAATTTCTTTCGTTTAAATTCAAGAGTTTGAATATTTCGGTATTTTATAGTTGTGATATAACTTGAAACTGTTACATATTCCGTTTTGTTAAAAGTTTATTTTTAATTTCTTTCTTTGAAATGCAAGAGTTGGAATATTTCAGTAGTGTTTGGTTGTGGTTTACCTTGTCACAGTTACATTTTCTTGATTTTTCAAAGTTCATTTTGAATTTCTTTCGTTGAAATGCAAGAGTTGGAATATTTCAGTAGTGTTTGGTTGTGGTTTACCTTGTCACAGTTACATTTTCTTGATTTTTCAAAGTTCATTTTGAATTTCTTTCGTTGAAATGCAAGAGTTGGAATATTTCAGTAGTGTTTGGTTGTGGTTTACCTTGTCACAGTTACATTTTCTTGATTTTTCAAAGTTCATTTTGAATTTCTTTCGTTGAAATGCAAGAGTTGGAATATTTCAGTAGTGTTTGGTTGTGGTTTACCTTGTCACAGTTACATTTTCTTGATTTTTCAAAGTTCATTTTGAATTTCTTTTATTGAAATGTAGAATATGGAATTTATGAATGGCGTTTGGTTGTGGTTTACCTTGTCACAGTTACTTCCTAATGATTTTTCAAAGTACATTTTGAATAGCATACGTATATTTTATAGATATGTTGATATTAAGTATTGTTTGGTTGTTATATAAATATAAAAAGTTAAAAAAAATTTTTTTTTCTAATATCATTTTTAATTTATTTCGTTGATATGCTAGAGTTGGAATATTTCAATTGTGTTTGGTTGTGGTTTACCTTGTCACAGTTACATTTTCATGATTTTTCAAAGTTCATTTTGAATTTTTTTCGTTGAAATGCAAGAGTTGGAATATATCAGTAGCGTTTGATCGTGGTTTACCTTGTCACAGTTACATTTTCTTGATTTTTCAAAGTTCATTTTGAATTTCTTTCGTTGAAATGCAAGAGTTGGAATATTTCAGTAGTGTTTGGTTGTGGTTTACCTTGTAACTCTTACATTTTCTTTATTTTTCAATGTTCATTTGAATTTCATTAGTTGAAAGGAAAGAGTTGGAATATTTCAGTAGTGATTGGTTGCGGTTTACCATGTCAAAGTTACTTTTTCTTGATTTTTAAAAGTTCATTTTGAATTTATTTCATTTAAATGCAAGAGTTGGAATATTTCAGTAGTGTTTGGTTGTGGTTTACCTTGTAACAATTACATTTTCGTGATTTTGCAAAGTTCATTTTGAATTTCTTTCGTTGAAATGCAAGAGTTGGAAGATTTCAGTAGTGTTTGGTTGTGGTTTACCTTGTCACATTTACAATCTCCTTTTTTTTCAAATTACATTTTGAATTTCTTTCGATTTTATTCATTTTTTTGTAATATTATTTTGTGAACTTTTGTTGTTTCAATAGTCACACTTACATTTTATGGTACCTTTAAGTTTTCATTTTGAATTTCTTTCGTTGAAATGCAAGAGTTGGAATATTTCAGTAGTGTTTGGTTGTGGTTTACCTTGTCACAGTTACATTTTCTTGATTTTTCAAAGTTCATTTTGAATTTCTTTCGCTGAAATGCAAGTGTTGGAATATTTCAGTGTCACAGTTACATTTTCTTGATTTTTCAAAGTTCATTTTGAATTTCTTTCGCTGAAATGCAAGAGTTGGAATATGTCAGTAGTGTTTGGTTGTGGTTTACCTTGTCACAGTTACATTTTCTTGATTTTTCAAAGTTCATTTTGAATTTCTTTCGTTGAAATGCAAGAGTTGGAATATTTCAGTAGTGTTTGGTTATGGTTTACCTTGTCACAGTTACATTTTCTTGAATTTTTCAAAGTTCATTTTGAATTTCTTTCGTTGAAATGCAAGAGTTGGAATATTTCAGTTGTGTTTGGTTGTGGTTTACCTTGTCACAGTTACATTTTCTTGATTTTTCAAAGTTCATTTTGAATCATTCAAGAAACGTGATTAAACACGTTTTTAAACTACATGCTATTACTGAATTATTATTGCTATTACTGCTATTACATGCTACTACTGAAATATTCCAACTCTTGCATTTCAACGAAAGAAATTCAAAATGAACTTTGAAAAATCAAGAAAATGTAACTGTGACAAGGTAAACCACAACCAAACACTACTGAAATATTCCAACTCTTGCATTTCAACGAAAGAAATTCAAAATGAACTTTGAAAAATCAAGAAAATGTAACTGTGACAAGGTAAACCACAACCAAACACTACTGAAATATTCCAACTCTTGCATTTCAGCGAAAGAAATTCAAAATGAACTTTGAAAAATCAAGAAAATGTAACTGTGACAAGGTAAACCACAACCAAACACTACTGAAATATTCCAACTCTTGCATTTCAACGAAAGAAATTCAAAATGAACTTTGAAAAATCAAGAAAATGTAACTGTGACAAGGTAAACCACAACCAAACACTACTGAAATATTCCAACTCTTGCATTTCAGTGAAAGAAATTCAAAATAAACTTTGAAAAATCAAGAAAATGTAACTGTGACAAGGTAAACCACAACCAAACACTACTGGAATATTCCAACTCTTGCATTTCAACGAAAGAAATTCAAAATGAACTTGGAAATATCAAGAAAATGTAACTGTGACAAGGTAAACCACAACCAAACACTACTGAAATATTCCAACTCTTGCATTTCAACGAAAGAAATTCAAAATGAACTTTGAAAAATCAAGAAAATGTAACTGTGACAAGGTAAACCACAACCAAACACTACTGAAATATTCCAACTCTTGCATTTCAACGAAAGAAGTTCAAAATGAACTTTGTAATTTAATGAAAATGTAACTGTGACAAGGTAAAACTGAGTCTCTCAATCCCCGTAAAGCTCTTTTAAAAGATACAAAAACTACTTATTTAACACAAAAAATTTCGTTTTTAATGACCATCAAGTAAAGAAAAACCAAACGGAATTAGGCAACTGAGTCTCTCAAACCCCTTAAAGCTCTTTTAAAAGATACAAAACTACTTATTTAACACAAAAATTCCGTTTTTAATTAACATCACGTAAAGAAAAATCACACGGAATTAGGCAAATGAGACTCTCAAACCCTGTAAATCTCTTTTAAAAGATACAACAAATGACCGCCAAGTAAAGAAAAACCACTCGGAATCAGGCAACTGAGTCTCTCAAACCTCTTAAAGCTCTTTTAAAAGATACAAAAACTACTGATTTAACACAAAAATTTCGTTTTTAATGACCACCAAGTCAAGGAAATCCACACGGAATTAGGCAACTGAGTCTCTCAAACTCTGTAAAGCTCTTTTAAAAGATACAACAAATGACCACCAAGTAAAGAAAAACCACACGGAATCAGGCAACTGAGTCTCTCAAATCCCTTAAAGCTCTTTTAAAAGATACAAAAACTACTTATTTAACACAAAAACTTCGTTTTTAATGACCACCAAGTAAAGGAAAACCACACGTAATTAGGCAACTGAGTCTCTCAAACCCTGTAAAGCTCTTTTAAAAGATACAAAAACTACTTATTTAACACATAAATTTAGTTTTTAATGACCACCAAGTAAAGAAAAAACACACGGAATCCGGCAACTGAGTCTCAATCCCCGTAAAGCTCTTTTAAAAGATACAAAAACTACTTATTTAACACAAAAATTTCGTTTTTAATGACCACCAAGTAAAGAAAAACCACATGGAATCCAGCAACTGAGTCTCTCAATCCCCGTAAAGCTCTTTTAAAAGATACAAAAACTACTTATTTAACACAAAAATTATCGTTTTTAATGACCACCAAGTAAAGAAAAACCACACGGAATCAGGCAACTGAGTCTCTCAAACCCATTAAAGCTCTTTTAAAAGATAAAAAAACTACTTATTTAACACAAAAATTTCTTTTTTAATGACCCTTATGTAAAGTAAAAACACACGGAATTAGGCAACTGAGTCTCTCAAACCCTGTAAAGCTCTTTTAAAAGATACAACAAATGACCATCAAGTAAATAAAAATCACCCGGAATTAGGCAACTGAGTCTCTCAAACCCCTTAAAGCTCTTTTAAAAAGATACAAAAAACTACTTATTTAACACAAAAATTTCGTTTCTAATGACCATCAAGTAAAGAAAAACCACGCGGAATTAGGCAACTGAGTCTCTCAAACTCTGTAAAGCTCTTATAAAAGATACAACAAATGACCACCAAGTAAAAAAAAACCACAGGAAATCAGGCACCTGAGTCTCTCAAACCCCTTAAAGCTCTTTTAAAAGATACAAAAACTACTTATTTAAAACACAAATTTCGTTTTTAATGACAACCACGTAAAGTAAAACCACACGGACTTAGGCAACTGAGTCTCTCAAACCCTGTAAAGCTCTTTTAAAAGATACAAAAACTACTTATTTAACACAAAAATTTCGTTTTTAATGACCACCAAGTAAAGAAAAACCACACGGAATCCGGCAACTGAGTCGCTCAATCCCAGTAAAGCTCTTTTAAAAGATACAAAAACTACTTATTTAACACAAAAATTTCGTTTTTAATGACCACCAATTAAAGAAAAACCACATGGAATCCGGCAACTTACAATTAAAAAATCAAAACCTCTGCGAGGGTACCAAAGAACGCATGAAGACAAAGTTAAAAGTTACTTAAATTTCGTTTTTAATGACCACCAAGTAAAGGAAAACCACACGGAATTAGGCTACTGAGTCTCTCAATCCGTTTAAAGCTCTTTTAAAAGATAAAAAAACTACTTATTTAACACAAAAATTTCGTTTTTAATGACCACCAAGTAAAGAAAAACCACATGGAATGCGGCAACTGAGTCTCTCAATCCCCCTAAAGCTCTTTTAAAAGATACAAAAACTACTTATTTAACAAAAAAATTTCGTTTTTAATGACCACCAAGTAAAGAAAAACCACACGGAATCAGGCAACTGAGTCTCTCAAACCCCTTAAAGCTCTTTTAATAGATACAAAAACTACTTATTTAACACAGAAATTTCGTTTTTTAATGACCATCAAGTAAAGAAAAACCACACGGAATTAGGCAACTGAGTCTCTCAAACTCTGTAAAGCTCTTTTAAAATATACAAAAACTACTTATTTAACACAAAAATTTCGTGTTTAATGACCACCAAGTAAAGGAAAACCACACAGAATTAGGCAACTGAGTCTCTCAAAACCCTTAAAGCTCTTTTAAAAGATAAAAAAACTACTTATTTTAACACAAAATACAAGCAAGCAAATAACATGGGAATTCCTATACACGCAAGCAAATAACTGAGTTATTTTTACGTCACAATTTTTCAACTTAAAATCATTCTAATTATAGCATCCCATTCCTCATACTTTAATTACCTGTTATGCTTTCTTAACCATCAGAAGTTTAACCAACGTAAATTAAGTTATAGACAATACTGGTTTTTAGAAAAACTGGAATAAAATAATTGATACAGTTTAAATTGAACGCTACCTTTTAATAGGCAATGTGATTATACCCACCTAACCAGATTGTACCTACCAAACCAGATTATACCTACCAGAAAACAAATCTCTTAGCAAAGATGTAATGACCTCTAGAATAGAATTACCTACCAGAAAAACCGGAAGGAACATAAAGTCCCAGAATTCATTATTAGTATTCTACTCATATGCAGATATAGTTCTGGCAGTAGCAAGTGAAAATTTAAAAAAAAGAAACGTGGGTGACAAACAAACAAAATGTAAGCTATAAACAAATGCCATCAATCAGATTAAGAAAGTGTAGTTGTCTTGGGAATCAACAAATTGTTAATGTTCGAATTTTTATGGACGAAGAGCATTTAAAGATTTAACTAATTAACTAAATCTAAATTTAAATTTTTAACTTAGTTAAATTTTATTAAATTAAAATAAAAAGTTAATTAAAATTTAAATTAAAATTAAAAAACTAAAGTTAAATTTACATTTTTAGCTAATTAGTTTGGCTTACTTATTTTCACGTGTCAAAGTGCCAACAGTGACGAAAATGTGATGCAGCCCGAACAACTTCACAATTTTGAAGTAACCAAAAGAAACATCGTAGACAATTGCGGTTTTTAGATATGAATAGACGTAAGATGAGGCCAGGAGGAAGAACTGTTTTTATTTTGATGTCCTTGGTACGTTAAGACTAATAAAGTACAAATATATTATAAGTATAACCTTGTATTAATGTCCTAAGCCTAAAAGCCGGTAATAAATGTATAAAAGAAATTGTGAGAATGGAACAGTATTTTAATGTGGCACGATGTTTGAAACATAATATCTTTGGGATCGTTTTGTATAGTGATTATTTGTTTTATTTTTACAGTGGAACATTCTATATAGTATTATCATTATTTACTACATAACACAAAAATAGAAAAAAAGAGCACTGACTCTAAATTAGCAAAAAAAAACAAAAAACGTTCGTATATTTCAACAAGAACTCAGTGCTCCACTCTGTGTCAGAACAATCAGACTCAGCAATTGAGGAAAGTTCCAAAACAGAGACAAAATTAAAATGAAATCTACAGTCTTATTATATTACCAAAGCAAAACCATGTTATTGAAAAGGAGAGGGTTCCAAAATATCTGAATTTTAGCTATTACATTATCGTCGTGATAAATACTGTCTCGTTATTTGATTTTCTCTTCTTTATTTATCTTGGAAGGACATTGTGGTGTTTCAAACTATCTACATAAAGTTACTACTACTACTGCTAACAAGTTACTGTAGCTCCAAGCCACCTGAGGCCAACACAGCTGTGCAAACTATCCCTCTATCCCAGTCTATTCAAAGTCTCCCTCTTTCAACTTTTCAGTTTTGCAAGAAGTTTCCATTTCCCTTAAATCTTTCCAGGGCCGTATCTAGGATTTTTTTAGGGGGGAAGAGGGTTGAAAAAAGATTTTTTTCTCGGGGAGGGGGTTGGTTACAATAAAAAATTTAAAAAACGCATCAAAAATTTGTTTATATTCATTTTTTTACGTTTTCACGGGTCGGATAAACATTTTTTTTGGAGGGGGGGGGGTACAAAACATCTTGCCCCCCCCCTGGATACGACCTTTAATCTTTCTTTATGGCATCCTTTCGCCCCATTAAGTAAGTAAGTAAGTAAGTTTATTTGTAACCCGCAATATAAAATAAATGCGGAGTAAAAAAAGAAAAAAACAAAATAATATGAGAGGGACGGCCTGATTCCGTTTGTCCGTAGATGGTTGGCGGACAAGGACGATATTTGGCAATGTGTCATCCTTCATCCGCATAACTTGTCCTAGCTATATCAACCTTTCTCTCATTATAGCCCTGAAAAGCAGGATTAAACCACATTTTTTATAAAACTTACTATTTGAAATACGGTCAGTCAGTCGGACACCCAAAACAATCCAAAGACAATTTCTCTGGAAAACATCTAGCAACTCTACTTCTGTTTTTTGAAGTACACAATCCGTAGGTAATTTCGCTGGATTACGTCTAGCGAATATTCCTCCGTCTTTTAGAGCCCATGGCTTCGGAACCATACTTGACCACTGTCATCACTGTAGCTTTTCATATTGTAATCTTGGTTCACAGACTTATCTTCCAATCCCTCCAAACTTTTTCAAGTGTGAAAAAAACACCCTGGGTCTTGGCTATTCTACATTTCACATCTTTACTGCACCTACCGTATTTCTTAATAGCACTACCTAGGTAAGTGAAGCTCTCCACTTTATCGATCTCCTTATTACCCAAAACCACCTCTTCACCTTTACTTATTCCTAGCTTTAGTGTCTTAGTCTTAACATTAATTTTCAAACCTATTCTTGCACCCTGAAGTTGCAAGACCTTCAAAAGTTCATTTATTCATTTTAATATTTTCATCTAGGATGCTTAAATCATCAACATATTCTAAGTCTCGGAAAGTATTACTTCCCCATTTGATTCCGTTGTCTCCCATTGCCTTTGCTATGCTCCTTAGGACAAAGTCCATCAAAGTGATCCATATAAATGGGGATAGAACGTAACCCTGCTTAACTCCTGATTTAATAAGAGACCAGCTGCTAACCTTACTTTCTACCTTAACCACAGCCATGTTTTTCTTGTACATAGTGCTAATCACTTTAATGTGATTAGCTGGTATACCATACAAGAATAGGACCTTTTCTAGAGCTCTTCTATCCGCTAAATCAAACTCTTGCTCATAATCTATTAAACAGATGACTAAAGGCGTTTGATGATTCAGACACTTATCAATTATTAATCTAAGAGTGAAAGTTATGTCAACCCATCCTCTACCCTCCCTAAAACCACCCTGTTATTCCGTTAAAACTTCATCTACGGCATCTAAGTTTAAAAATTATCATCATACTTAGTAATTTTCCTCCAGCAGAAACTCTGGACGTTTCACTAGTCATTGTTTGCCCATGAAAAGTCAGAAAAATAGCCGCAAAAAAAACAAACAAAAAAAAACAAATGATTTGAGAAAAATTCACCATAGCACCTTAAAAATACCGAAGACAATAGAAAATAATTGTTGTCTAGGAAATAGGTATATATTAAAATTGATAATAATATCTCCCTTTTTTCTGATAAAATAAATACCGTAGGTAAGTACTTTTCATTATCAAAATGAGAACAATACTTTAATGCTCAACATGTTCTGACGCAAAGAATGGATTTGAGTATTAGTGATTGAAAAACAACTATAGAAAACAGACGAATAAACTGAAAATTAAAGCAGAAACAATTTAACGAAGAAAAAGTACAATACAAATTTTGTCAAGCGAGCGGCAAGTATTTACTCTCTCCCGATTACTTGTTTTTTGTATGACTTTCCAAGAAAAGCTTTGTTTTTAGTTGCTTTGTTTATTTTTAGGCTATTTTTATAACACATATTTGGCTGAAAAAGTGTCCCGCTGTTCAATGTATAAATGTCGAATGATGAAACTATAAGTTCGCACCCCAGCTAATCGTCATAAAGTATTTAAAATGAAACATTTAATACTCTCAAGCAACGCGTTGAGTACATTCGCCATTTACCCCAGGCATGTTTTTTATTTATTATAAATATCATTAATAACAAAAATCTCTTTTCAGGACGTCCGATCAGGCAATAGCAAAAATGTGTTTTTAAAAGGAGGTAAAGAATCGAAAGTTCAAGATGGTTGTCCACCTTTTGATGGATGTACAAAACAGTCTTGTCCTTCTCGGACAGCCATTTGTGTCGATACTTGGCAAGGTTACACATGCCAGTGTCAATTAGGTGAGACCACTTGCAAAATTTACTCCTCATTTGAAATTCCTCCCTGCTTTGAATGTCTAGAAACGTGCATTTTCTGTTGATTTTTTCTCACACTTCGAAAATAATCGTTCGAGAGCCAAATCGATTGGTTCAAATTTTCACAGTTTTATCAATTCGGGGTTTTCAGTACTTGACTGGCTTTCAATTTGTAAATTAAAGAGGGAATTCACTCAACACGAGTATTGATTCCAATACATCGGAAACGAAAACGAAAGATTTTGACATCAAAGGCTAAAACATTCTTTGAAGCCAATCTCACGAACTCTGTACCAAATGTGCTCGAATACATTATCCAAGCTCAAAAAGCATGCTCGAATTATCCATGCGCGAGAACGAACTTGTTGAATATTATATTTACGAAGTGACTGGTAATTTTTTAAGTTATATGCTAAACATGACAGCTATTATCTCCTCTAGTTTTCTATTTTGCTTCTTGTTGTAAATCGCGTTTTGCAACTAAACCAGCCAATTGTGAACTGAAGTTAAAATGGACGTGTACTGTAAAGCCGTGTTTGTATATTTAGGCTATTGCATCGTTAAGTGCGAGCTGTGACGAAAGCTCACAGGTAATAAATAAAAAAATTCATAGAAGCTCGTTTTTATACTTCCTCAGGAATCATTTTGGTTACGTTTCGGCAAACAGTGTCCTGTGATTTGTGAAATGTTTCGAGTAAACTAGTTTAAATGTATATCAATTAAGGGTTTCACGTTAAGCGAAATACTCCCATATGCCCCTATACACGGAGTATATGAAAAAATTAAACACTGATTTATTGTACTACCAGTCAGAAGTTCCGTTTTTTAATTTTTATCAGTGGAAAGAATCGATCGAACTGATTGTTATCATATTTTTTTGTATGCTTTTCAGCAAATTTATTGCTAATGTTTTGTATTCTTTTATATTCATCTTATATTATCTTTAGGTTTAAAGTTCCTAGTAATGAAGTGTATGGCGTGTCATAAACATGATTATTTCAAAATAGTTTAACTTATATTTATCCCTGAATTATTATTATTAATTTGTCCTTCCACTATAAATATTTATTTGAGTCGTGTTTTATCATTCGTGTAGATAATATTACAAAGGAATACTTAATGGTAGAAAGGTAGAAACTATACTGGCAGTACCAGTCAACAACTGTGAAACATGGGTCACGGCTGTGTTTTAAGCCACAATAATTCTATTGTTTCGAATTCGAACCGTCTAAAAGCACCACAAAAGTCATTGCTATTAATACCTACCAGATTTAGTAGAAATTCAGCACCCCCCTCCGCTAGATATCCTGATGATGAGAATTTAGGAGCACTCTTCTCCCTTCCTGTAGAACTTAGATTGTGACTAGACACACCTAAGGTAAGATTAGGATACAAGCTTTTACTTCAAGTCAAGTTGGTTTGAGATCTGATATCCCCTTAAATTAAAAAAAAAAAAGAAAAAAGACGCTGCATCCCCTATATTTGAGCTTGCTCATTGTGGACTTGTTTCTGTGTAAGTCTGGGCCTGTGCTTTACATGCATGTGAAATTTCGACCAAAATAGGAAACGTCGATAAAGACAAAACATATTCGAAATTATTTGGGATAGGGATTCCCGAAGTTATGGCCAAAAAACATAAAAGAAATGTAGTTTTGATCTCAGGCCCAGAAGAGACAACTTTAAGCTCTATAACAGTTTTGACGTTCAGCAATCGCTAAGGAGTTTACTTCTGACGTTAGGTTAGATTTGATTTGCATAAATTACTATAAATTTAACAGACATTTTGGAAATATTATTCGTTGTTTCAAAATCCTTTTACCGGAAATTTGTTTTGAATTTACATCTCTTACCGTAACTGACCTACAGAACACTGTTCACGATGGAAAAAAGGCTGTGAAAGCAGTTGTGTTGCTGTGCAACACAACTGTTGTTTTTTCTAAGGTTCTCATAGCTCTCATAGTTTTCAACTATAGTAGGAGCAAAGAAATTAGTTCTATCCGGCATATATCACAAATCAATTCTCCAGATTAAGTTCATTTATAAACCAATTTAATGTCATCGTTTCTAACGTTAGGTTATGTCGGGGCTGATTGTATAAGCATTTGTGAATTAAACCCGTGTGAAAATGGTGCCTCTTGCGTGCTTGATCGAACTGCTTCAGCTGGATACCGATGCATCTGTCCATCAAAAAAGTTCAGTGGAGATCATTGTGAAAATATCATCCAACAGACATGTCCAGCCAGCTGGTGGGGAGAACCAGTATGTGGGCCTTGTGATTGCGATGTTTCGAAGGGATATAACCCCTCATGCAATAAGACAAATGGAGTATGTTCTTGTCAGGTAAGTGCTTTAAAAAGTAAATTGAAGTTTAGAGTTGAAGACCCTTTAGACTCTCTTCCCCACCTTTACAATATGTTACAACTTTAACGATTTTCACCGTACTTTATTTACAAATTCTTATTTTGATGGGCTTGCCAACCATCCCCCCCCCTAAGAATTTTTGTGTACTTACACAGGTGGTTCACCTTCGAAGAATATCAAGTTAGCGGACCGACTGGGTGCTAAACAGAACTTGAATCCAAGTAAGTCCTTATTCTTTTTTTTTAAATTTTTAAATCCCACCTCCTTTTCTCTCGGTGACATAATAATCTTTTTCACTTAATTTCAAACTTTAATGTCACCTACACTAATTTAAAAACGTCTTTTATTTTTTAATTTGGGTAGCCAAACATAATTGATGAAGACAAGGTATGCTACTATAAATACTTAGCATGAGCAATTTTTTTTAATAAGGAGTATTATCGTTCTTTATCATTTTCTGTATTTTTATCCTCCTATTTTCCCTTTTCTTTTTCCTTTCTTCTTCTTTTTTTTTATTAATAAATAAACTCAATAAAATCACAATTTACAACCAAATACTATCACCAAATAACTTCTCTTCTCCTATTTTCTCCTCCTTTATACCTCTGAAATTAAAAAAACTAAATTATTTCGATATAAAATTTTCATCATCCTAACTATAAAACTCCCTTTTTCAAAACCAATTACAAAACCAATTTACACCTTTTACTTTTACTATACTACCTATGGTTAAGTCTTTATATGGTGCAAAAATCAGTCAAGGCCTGATCTACTGCAAGAACGAGCTTTAGTTTTGGGTCGGTATGAAAGGAGTGGAGTTCTAAGTCGGTGCAGACATGAGCTATGTCCGAGCTGTGGACTGACTCAGTACAAAAAAAGCAAACTTCAGACTTGGCGTAAAAATGAGTTAAGTCATGGAAACCTGAGTTTTTCATGTTGGTTTCATTTTTCATTCATAGTAGTTTTGGTTCCTTTTGAGATGGATTTGATTGTTCACTTTAATTTCTGCTTGTCTTAGGTTTCGTCTATTCATTCATAGTCCTTTCTGTTCGTTTAAGTTTGACTTATTATATAACATTAAATATGTTCGCTATAGATTTTAGTATCACTCTTCACTTTTCTTTGAAAAACTCTTATACTAAGCTGTGCTTAAAATTAATTACTAAACAGCAAGCAAATCTAAATTTTTTTCAAATCTTCTTTCTCACAAATACACCACTAGAATAATCATGACCAAAAAACTTTTAACCGGAGTTATAAAATGCTGGCCATTACTTCATAGGTCAAATCATGAAATCATTTCTATATGTATTTTCATTGTGCAGCCTAGCGAACAAAAAAGTGTTTCAAATACAGGTTAAGAGTGAAGCTGAAACTTAAAAGGAGCAAAAATTCCTTGAACAGTAGGGTCAGTGGCATCAATTCAAGAATATGCAGTTGAGAGGGGGCAAAATATAATCTTCAAAACTTAGAAGCGAAGGCAAATTCGTCGTTTTTCAATGAAAATGCCAAAAGAAAGGCATTTTGACTGAAAATACCCCAAAACGATGATACAGAATAGGGTGGCTGTTAAACCCTAAAACCCCAGACGTAAAATTTAAGTGAATGCATGCCCTGTAATGAAAACTTAAAACAATGCAACGAATGCCTAACTGGTAACTAGTAATGCTGTATCGATTTTTCAAAAATTGAAGTATTTGTAATTTTCAACGAAAATATCACATATGTATTGTTTTCAGTTATGTGCCAGCATGAAATTTACGAGTGGTGGATTTAGGGCTGAGTTTTGAGGATTGAGTTTTGTTTCTTTTCAATGTTAAATAGATAAAAGAGTGGTTAATAGGTAATTTTGAAGCTTCGAAGAACCTGACAAAATGAATTTCGTTGCTTATTATGCTCTTTCCTAACTAAAAGTTGTTAGTGATCAAAAATGGATCAGATATGAGCACTGGCCATGAAATGGATTTTTAATGTTCTAAGAATCCCTAGATTAGATACCTCTAATTAAAGCATTGACTCATGAATCCTTTCCGTTCCATTAGTGGCAGGATTACCCTAGCCCATCAATTATTTGGAATGGTCATCGTGCGCCACACTATGCAGAGCTGTGTTTGGAGCCGCAATACCAAGACCCCCCCCCCCCCATACTTCAGGAGTTGGAGGCTATACCTCAAACACTTTGTGTTTATTTTCCAATCTCTTCATTAACTTGTTTATTTCACCAAGGGAAAAAGGCTGCCTCATGACTACCAAGTACTCCAAAAGCTACTCGGCCTTTTTTTGGACGAAATGTTTGTAATAGTGATGGAAGTGTTTATTTTCCATCCGGTTCAGCTTATCGTATGGTGGCATATTGTCGCTGGGGTGAGCAGGATGTTCTCGGACTTCAAGATCTCCTCTGGCAGCCAGACGATTTTGCGCGCCTGCTTTGGATCAACTGAGGACTCAGCTGCTTTCAAGACGTTATGCTTGAATTTATACTCCCTTGGAATCAGCTAGAATAATGGGATATTGAAATTGACTTGAGATTCCCACAGCTCACCTTTCTCCGATACTATAATCTTTCAAGTTCTGGAAATGGAAGAAGCCACTCCAGCTCCTGCCTCGTAAATTATCTATTAGGAACCAAACATTATCAGGCTAAAATAGTCCGGGTAGGCAGGTCCCGAAATCAACAAGGGTTATAACCACGGTCTTCTAGTGGTCTTCTGGTGGTCTTATGGTTTTGCATGGCTCAGCGAATCACTTAGGCACGTATAGAATTGATTTAAAGAATTCGTTTACTGTTTCATATATATTGCGAGAAAAAAAAATTGACCTCTCTTACGAGTATTATATCCTTTACTTTGAAATTTATAGGACAACAGATACCAACCCGAAGGAGTTGATCAGTGTCTTCACTGTGACTGCTATTCAATTGGATCATTTGGGAGTCGTTGTGATCCCATAACCGGACAGTGCCGTTGTAGACCAGGTGTAATAGGAAGGATGTGTGATGCTTGTCCTAATCCTAATGCAGAAGTAACTCTCACCGGCTGTGAAGGTAAAATTATTATCAGGTCCTATACTTTAGACTTAATCATACTTTTAAGTTATTTCATCGTCCTATAGGTAATTATACCCGTCTTTCATTTTACTATCCTACTTTTTATTTTATGAAAAGCCAGAAGTTTCTAGTTAGTTTTCTAAACGTGTAGAGTGGTATAAAGTATGTACTCTTGGTTACAGCTTTGGCTAAAAGACAAATTCAAATCAATAACAATTTACGGTGTATTTTTCAATTATTGACTCAAATATAAATTATCTTTTCTCTTTTATTCACTAATTTTTCCTTGTAATATTGAGCATTTTCAAATGCTACCAAATAAAGCAGTTCGTAATTTGAATTCGAATGTTTTAAACCCTAGATTAAAGGAAACTTTAATGTGAAACTGTCGATAGTTTTGTCAATCTAAAAAATTGCACGTGCAACTACATTATTGCTATTTATAATTGCAAAAGAACACAAAATTTATTAAATACTTTTTTTGAAGAGGCCAAGTTATAAATGGGGAGTCCAGGGGCAATCTACATCTTAATATTTTTTGCCGTAAATTTTCCTTAGATTTAAAGGGAAACATATTGAATCAGTTTGAGATATGTAATCAGAGGCAGACAGACCCAAGTCAAAGAGTCCTTAATAAAGAGCCACGCCCCTCTAATGTGTTATTTGTTTACTAGTTTTTTTTTCAGCCACTTTGTATGGAAGGACTGGTCGTTGAAACTTGGGACGTGAAGTTCTAGTTGTTGTGTTTTAATAGTCAAAGTGATTAGAGGACAACCACCACCACCACCACCCCCACTCCCCCTAACATGGGGCCTGCTGAAGGGCAATTTTTTTAATAGGCTTTGAAATTGTATCTATTAGTCCTAGGGCTAATGAGACTCAAGTGCAGAAGGAGAGAAGTAGGTGTTCCCCCGAAAACAGTGACTGACAATGAGCTACAATCCTCTTTTCCTGTGTAGTTTGAAGCTTAAAACCACAAGTCCCCAAACAGCAGTTTTAAAGCGTGGCAGTCCACAGAAAAGCCGATCTTTTTTCAATCGGCTTGAAACTTTCAAGAATCGTTGGCTGGACTAAGAGACTAACCATTTGGTAGGCAGAAAGAAGTGTGACAAAGGACCCTGAAGTAGGCCAAAGTCAACCCTGATCAGTTTGAAACTTACAGTCGTAAGTACCTGGGACAATGGGAACCTAATGTAAAGCAACAAAATGATTTGGGCACAGCACATCCAAAAATGGGGTCCAATAAGGGCCGACAAATTTATGTCGTATTAGCTCAAAACTTATGTCCTGAAGTCCTTTGGCCAGGTAGACCCCAACGTACAAGAAAAAAGAAAGAAAAATAGTTTGCTCCGGAGAGGGCGAAAAAAATATTTTCTTCGAACGGCCAGAAACGTAAATCAAAAAGTTCCTTAGCTAAGTGAACCTTCATCCACAAAAAAATTAAGTTAGGGGCACGGGCCCTTACTAAGTGAGACTGGAATATATTTGTTTTGGTTGGGTTTTCACTTATATCTGGAGCTCCTTGAATGAAAGGAAGCCCATTTCTCAGAAAAATCTGATCTGCTTGAAACTTAAAACCGTAAGTACTGGGCTAAGTTGACCCTAGTGTTTAAGGAAAATATAGTCTGGATATACAGACTCCTTCAAAATTGTGGCCCAGAAAGGACCCTTTTTTATTGGCTTGGTGCTTTCAATGATCGTTGCCTTAGCTAAGGCGACCAGAAAAACTTCCTTTTCTGTTCATTTCAAAACTGAGTCATTACTTTCTTGGGCCAAGAGGACCCTAATGCACAAGAAAAAATACATCACAAACCGCTTCCCCCGAAACGGTCTGGGTCTGCTATTTGCATTTTGAGCTGGGTGTTTTTTATTTTTTCTATTGTTAACACAGCAGCAAACTGAAACCACAGGGCTGGAAAATAATGGTAGTAAGGGCTGGAAAATAAAGGTAGCAAGGGCTGGAAACTCAAATCAAGGTTGGAAAATAATGGTTATCCTCTAACAAGAATTGTACAGTTGAACCTCATCCTCCCCCATCTCAAACCCTCTAAAAGGCTTTAGGGTCATTTGCACTTTACTTAAAACTATACATGTTTTGAACGTTGGGATTTTTGTCTGTCAAAGAATCAACAACAAAAACGAAAATAAAAATCATAATCAAGGCTACAAGAAAGAAAAAGTGTTTTTTTTTCAACTTCAAATTTAACCCGCCTAATTTAAAATGACTTTTTTTTGTCAACACTTTTCTTTTTTATTCTAATAGATACAAAATATAGACAATTAATGCCTAATAAGACTTTTAACTTGAACGTTGGTATATTCTGAATAAATCTGTTTAGTTAGTTAAAGTAATATTTTGAATTGACGAATCAATAAACGATTTAACTATCAGTTTCCTATGCATTTGCCGAAAACGTAATTGAAAGGACGAATATATGGATAAAAATATACTGCATATAAGACACATTGAGCCCACTAGAAAACTAGTTTGATTTCTTAAAATATAGTGCTATTAATTCCTAGAAATCCGAGTGCATCTTAATTCTTTAATGTCGTAACGACAAAAGAGAAACTGTTTGAAATACACATTTTTTTTATTAAATTACAAATGACGCTCTGGCCTTTAGAGGGTATAAGAGGGCTCAATGCGAGTTCTTCTGTTGGGGTTTACAGAAGGAAGCCCTTATTTGAAAAGAGTTTGTCAACAGTTTTTTGTCAAGGTCAACAAGGATGAATCTGGATAAAACAATCGTATGCTAATTCATATTTTCATTTGTAACAGTAAAGCTGCTTGACAGGAAACTAAAAAAGTAAAAATTGTAAGAAACTAAATTTATGTAATTGATGTTTAATACCCTCCAGAATCCTTAAAGAATGCCTTCGAGAATTCCTGACATATTTTTATGTGGGTTCCTTTAAGCTTTACTGGATATATATATTTGAGAAAGATACGAGTATCTTGAAAATATATTATTCTATTTGTCAATAGAACAGAATTGAATTCTTGACAGAGTAAATATTTGATGAAGTGGAATATGGCTTCCTATTTCTATTATGATTTTATCTTGACACTGCTAAATTTCTGAAGGAAACTATTATGTGAAAAAAAAATCATAAAAAATTTTGAATCTTACTACTTCCTCTTTATATTGACCGGAAAACCCATGAAAAGTTAAAACATTTAAGTCTATTATTCCTTGTATGGGATTTGATAAATTAACTCTTTTCAGTGATATACGATGGTTGCCCGAAAAGTTTCGATGCTAGAGTGTGGTGGCCTCGAACACCATTCGGTAAAGAAGTCATAACTGAATGTCCAATTGGTTCAAAAGGGAAATCTACAAGAATATGTCAAGGCGAAGATCTTGGATGGGACCGTCCAAATCTATTTAATTGCACTTCAAGTCCACTTTTAAAAACAAGGGAGATGGTAAGTTTTTCTCCGACTTGCTTATCATAGGCAGCGCGCCAGCGCTGCCTAAGTAAAGAACGATGTGGACACAATGTGTTTTTTTTTCTTCGACAGGCACTTCGTATCGAAGGAGTTGTCGTTAAAAGTTCAAAAAGTGCTGATTCGAGTGGTTAGTGCTCTTTTTAATAATCGAAAGCAATGAGAGGGCAACTAGCCCCCCCCCCCACGCTCATAATTCCCCGAAACACATCCAATCAAAATTTTGAGATAGTCATTTTGTTCAGCGTAGTTGATTTCGAGGTAGAAAATACCTTTTTGAGGAGGACACTTCCCACAACCCTCGGGGCAAGGGTTTTAAGTTATGCCCTGAGGGCATATAAGAACGATTTTGGCACAATGTACTATGTATTATTTTTTTTTCCTTTAGAGCAGGGCACTTCATATGGAAGGGGTCGTCGTAGAGACTTCAAAAGGGGCTCATTCGATTGGAAATCGAGAGTTCTAGGACTCTATTTAATAGTCGAAATTGATTGGAGGGCAACTAGCCCCCCCCCCAAGCCCATCATTCCCCCAAATACATCCAATCAAAATTTCGATATAGCCATTTTGTTCAGCGTAGTTGATTTCCAGATAGAAAATATGTTTTTGAGGAGGACACTCCCCCACAACCGTCAGGGCAAGGGTTTTAAGTTATGCCCTAGGGGCATATAAGGTTTTTATAGAAAGCGTTGTTGTAGGAACTTAAAAACAGGCTCAATCGATTGGAAATTCGAAGGGCTAGTGTTCTTTTTAATAGTTGAAAGTGATTGGAGGGTAAATAGCCCCCCCCCCACGCCAATCATTCCCCCAAACACATCCAATCCAAATTTCGAGATAGCCATTTTGTTCAGAGTAGTTGATTTCCAGATAGAAAATATGTTTTTGAGGAGGACACTCCCCCACAACCCTCAGGGCAAGGGTTTTGAAGTTATGCCCTGGGGGCATATAAGGTTTTTATAGAAGGTATTGTTGTAGAAACTTCAAAAAAGGCTCATTCGATTGGAAATTCAAAGGGCTAGTATCCTTTTTAATAGTCGAAAGTGATTGGAGGGTAACTAGCCCCCCCCACGCCAATCATTCCCCCAAACACATCCAATCAAAATTTCGAGATAGCCATTTTGTTCAGCGTAGTTGATTTTCAGATAGAAAATATGTTTTTGAGGAGGATACTCCCCCACAGCCCTCAGGGCAAGGGTTTTAAGCTAGCCCTGGGGGCATATAAGATTTTTATAGAAGGTGTTGTTGTAGAAAATTCAAAAAAAAGCTCATTCGATTGGAAATTCAAAGGGCTAGTGCCCTTTTTAATAGTAGAAAATGATTGGTGGGCAAATAGGCCCCCCCCCACGCCCATCATTCCCCCAAACACGTCCAATCTAAATTTTGAGATAGGCATTTTGCTCAGCGTAGTTGATTTCCAGATAGTAAATATGTTTTTGAGGAGGATACTCCCCCACAGCCCTCAGGGCAAGGGTTTTAAGTTGTTCCCAGGGGGCATATAAGTTTTTATAGAAGGCGTTGTCGTAGAAACTTCAAAAAAAGGTCATTCGATTGGAACTTCAAAGGGCTAGTGTCCTTTTTAATAGTCGAAAATGATTGGAGGGCAACTAGCCCCCCCCCCCCCCCATCATTCCCCCAAACCCATCCAATAACAATTTTGAGATAGCCGTTTTGTTCTGTGTAGTTGATTTCCAGACAGAAAATATGTTTTTGAGGAGGACTCCCCCACAACCCTCAGAGCAAGGGTTATAAGTTATGCCCTGGGGGCATATAAGGTTCTCATTGAAAGCTTTGTCGTAGAAACGTCAAAAAAGGCTCATTTGATTGGAAATTCAAAGGGCTAGTTCTCTTTTTAATAGTCAAAAGTAATTAGTGATATTTTTTGTTGTTGTTGTTGTTTAGACCCGGGCACTTCGTATCGAAGGAGTTGTCGTGGGAACTTTGAAAGGGGCTCATTCGATTGAAAATAGAAAGGGCTGATGCCCTTTTTAATAGTCGAAGAGGGCAACTAATTCCATTTCCACTCCCACCCTATCACGCCCACCCTCCCATTTGCTCATTATGTTTAAAAACTAAATGTTGCCTTAAGATGAAATCAAAATGCACTGTGATAATGCTAATTCCCAAGAAGACATCTCAGCAGTATCCCAAGAACGACTGAGGGTATTATGTTCAAACGTTCGGGGCTACTTCTGCTCTTAAAATTCAACCAAATCAAAATAGCGTAAGTGTAACCATGCTATCAAAGAAAGTAAACAGATTTTTTTACGATTGGTATCAAGTTTTCCATTTCAAGTCAACTAGAGGAGGTATGAAACTAAATTAAACACTAATATTTGTGTCCAGATTTTTAAAAGGGTGTATGTTGTTAAAAATTGCTGAAAAATTTTCTCCAGCATACAAATAGCAGGCCAAACTATAAAGTCTTAAAAAACGAAAAGATTTAAAGTATTATGTTCTTTTTACCTGAAAAGACTATGTCAATATAAAACGAACAGAAATTAATTAAAAAAAATTTTTCCACAAAATAAGTTTTTCAAAGAAAAGTAAAGAACTCCATTAGACCAAACATGAACAAAAAAATAATCAAATAATCTACCAAGCACAAAACTACCACAAATCAGCATCGATAAGTAAATAAAACTCATAACGAACAGAAATTAAAATAAATAATTAATTCAAACTCAAAACGAGCAGAAATTAACATAAGTTGGGCGCAAAACCCCTATGCCTTCCCAAGGCCAGAACATAATTTGCACTTTACTGAAAAAATACAAATGAATGTGCATTGTCAGTTTAATATACATATTCTGATATTTAGTAATCAAAATGTTAATATTATTAGATTTATTAAAGTTATAAAAGTAAAAACATTTATATTTTTTTCAGTAAAGTGCCAGCGGGGCTTTCCCCTCCAGTAAGTGGCGTAGCACCAATTTTGCACTAATAAGTGGTGACACCCGTATCTTACCACCCGAATACCCACCCTACATTAAAGCATACTTCTATCATTTTCTGAGAAACTGAAAACAGAGGAACTCATTTCTTTTTTTAAATGTATAAGATTCCAGGAATAATTGATAGAACCCCGGAAAGAGAAAAGTTAAAACAAGGTTTAAAATGAATTATTTGGAGAAGCAAAGCCTATACTTAAAGTTATTTTTCAGGGTTAAGTGTTTTGTTTTATTGCTTTTTTTTCTTCTCTAATAAACCCAGTATATAAGTAAAAAATCCTTCAATTTACTTACGAACCAAAACTGCTTGCTACAATGTAGATAAGATTTTCAGAAAAAATGGCGTTTAACTTTGCTACCTCTGTTGACAACTTTTCTTTATAACTAACTCTTAATTTTTCATCGGCATCTCTTGCTAAATATGAGCAGAACTTAAGCAACAGATTGTGATTTTTCTAACAGTAGGTAATTCTTTTTTCGTTTTAGGTTTCTAAGCTGAATTGTGGTGCGTTAACAATGAACGCTGCTATTGGTCAAAGGCTGGCGTCACTTCTCTCAAACGGATTGAATTCTACTCGTCATCTCTATGGTGCGGATGTCTTAATAGCCTTTGAAACACTTGTGAAGGTTTTGGAGCATGAAAATAAACAGCAGGGTCTTGCCTTATCTCATCGTCAGGATAAAAGCTTTATAAAGGTAATTTAGGGCAAGAAACTTGTCTATTAGGAAATAGAAAAACGAAATCGTTGATTTTTAAAGAATAGAACCAATCAATGGAAAACGATTTTACCGGATTTTACATACATTCGGATTATCGGAGTTACAAAATCGGATTTTAGCATCACCGTTTAAATATAAGCTACTTAAGAAAGCTTTTTACTGCTGAAAATTTTCAGGATTCCTGATTCATGCCATCGTTTCAGAAATAATGATATACATGATTGAAAAAAACTGCAGCCAAATAACCAAAAAAAGTTAACAAAGATATGCTCATAAATTCAATGCAGAAGGAATGCAAAAAATATTATTGATTCAAGCCTATATATTCTAATTTCTAATTGAGTTTTTTATTTTGCCCTTACAAAGGTCAAAACAATTAAAAAGACTGGACAAAAGGTGTTCAAAATTTTGCGAGGCTTGATGTAAGTTTCATTTGATACAATTTTTTCTTACTTTTACATGATTTACTGACTGTTCATATTCTTACTCCTCGTAGATTCAAAATTATGTCCGTAAATGTTATAAGTGTCTTAAAACATTAAAAAATAGCAATTTTTGACACATCAGATGGTACTCTTTGGCGTAACAGTGACGAAATGTATTTCACATGATAAAAAGGCCGATTTTTGACATATCTTTCAATCTATGTACTAGCAATGTGACCAGAATCAACAAAACTTCTCTAGTAATATAATTGTCTTTATCAGAAAACTGAACCAATTATTCTGTTTCAGAACATAATCGAATCAGTGAGTTATATACTGGATCCAAGACTATCTGCTGAGTGGGAAACCATCCGAGAGCTTGTATCTGAAGGGCCTGAAGTTTTACTTGAAGAGATTCACCGCTACTCAGAACTTCTCGTGAGGACTCAGGCAGATACGTTTACCCGACCCTTTCTGATTGTCTCGCCAAGGATAGGTGTGTAATTAGTTAGATGTTTGAACCAAAATACGACATGAATTAATTTTTTAAATGTTAGGAAGGTGGAGGGGGGGGGGTAACTTTGTTAGTTTGTTTTTGATAAAGGGACATTTTCAAAATAAGAATAAATCCAAATAATTATTTTTTTTTAAATTTAGGATATAGAAATCTCTAAGGATCATCACTCATCCTTGCTTTAGTTAAAAACGTTTCTTGTATCATATAAACTCTATCTAGTCTACTTTCAAAAATAACCACTCTAATAAGTATTTTGTCGCATGATCATTGTCTTTAACGATATTCAGTTACCATATAACCTGCAGTGTTTTAAGATATTAAAACAAAATAAAAATAAAGAATCTTTCAAATTTTAATTAAGTTTTAATGTTTTTGGGTTAATGGTGGTCTGAGTTGCAAGGGAAACAAATTCTCCGGGGTTGATTTGACTGGAGTAGGGTCGTGTGTCCCCTCCTTAACGCCTCGCTCTTTACGCTAAAGTTTTTCATTGTTTAAAATAAAATAAAGTTGTGAGACAGATACCCTAGAGATTACAGATCACGGCGTGGAGGAGGGGACAGCCACTTTCATATACGGAATAATTTCTGTTCGTTTTAAGTTTTAATGTCGCTCCTTACTTTCAGTTAAAAAAACTTGTTTTTTTTATTTAATTTTTTAAAGTTTTTGAATAAATGCAGGTTTTGATCTTGGCTCACCGTACATGAATAATTAAAACAAAATTTGCATATTAATTTACTTTTATTTGGTTAAATGGCTCTTTCTCGAAACTTGTTTAATTTTATTTACGAACGTTTTTATTAGTAATGAATATACTTAACTTAAAAATTAACCTACGTAATAAAGTTTTATGTTCATATATTTTAAACACGTATACTAGGGGTTCATGCCATGGACAACACTTCACTTCTCACGCTAAAGTTCAAATTTTTTTCTAATTTTTTATACATGAGCACTTAATTACAAAGACCGCTAATTAGAATAAATAGCACTTATAAAAGTACTAAAAAATTTTTTGCTTAAAGAGCGAGTTTTTGACTAGAGGGCAAACCCAATCATATATATAATATTTTCTGTTCGTTTAAAGTTTTGATGTTGCTGCTGTTGCAGTTGTAAAACTTGTTTTTTATATATTTAATTTCTGATCTTTTTTTTAAATAATGCTGGGAAGTCCGGCGTCCCCTTCATAGCAATTTCCCTTCCCCCATGAAAACTTCCTTCATGGAAAGATCCTCCCACATACCCCCCGACCCACCCACCTACCCCCACTACCAGGAGAAACTTTCCCCTGAAAACGTCTGTATACTTCCCAATAACCAATGCTATATGTTAACATTGGGTAAAGTTCATAACTTTCAGCCCTCCCTCCGGGAACTTTGGGGGATTAAGTCATCCTAAAAGACATACTTATTATATTTTCGAACATGCTGAACAAAATCGCTATCTCAAAATTTTGATCGGGTGACTTTGGGAAAAAAATGAGCGCGGGAGGGGACATAATTGCCCTCCATTTTTTTCTGGTCACTTAAAAAGGGCACTAGAACATTTAATCTTCATTCCAATGAGTCGTCCTACGATATTCTAGAATTACTGGGTCGGTACAACCATCCTTGGGAAAAAAACAAATAAAAAACACATTAAGACGCACCCGTGTTACTTCACGTGGCAAAAAATTCTGACGCTCCTTTTTCTGCTGATAAGACCTTCAAACTACTGATGTAGGGTTTGGTGGTCCGCTACATAGGTTTGGATGCATGTCGCTCAGTTGCTCTAGCTTTTAGAGAGTCTTTCCCCCTTATTCTGGATAACCGGCAAAGGTCCTCAGGCGCGTAACCTGGGATGGTTAGAAATAAACGTTATGAAGCGTATATATTTGAAATTAGAATTAAAATCTGATTATTTTGGTGTATCTATTTGTATCAAAAAAAAGAAAAAAAAAGAAAACCTGCACTTTCACAATATGTTTAAACATCACCATTATAATCGGATGCTAAGTCTGGTTCAAAAAAAAAAAAAAAATAATGGTATTAATTTTTTTTCTAAATGGTCATAATAACTTTTACAGTTCTCATATTATTTTCCAAAGATAAATTAAAATTAAAAAAAATTAATTCTTAATCAGTTGGATAAAAAAATAAAAGTAAAAGTAAGCTAGCCTTTGTCAGAGCCAAGCCACTACTTTTCGGAATCTATTGTACATCCTTGAATCGTTGCTGTATGAGAAGGATCAAAGTTTAACTGGACATACATTATTCTGCTGATTTTTACTTTGAGAACTGGTTAGTAAGCGATTTTCTTCTTCAATTACCTACGAGACATGAAAGTACCACATATGACTTGTATATATGATGGCAACGAAAGTTTAGAGTAAAATTTACCCGTTTTTCTTGAAATATGAGGTGAGTCATCCTTGTTTAAAATTTGTATTATATTTACATTTTGAAATAGGTAATTTTTTCACTTTGAATTCTGGCACACTTACAGAATCCATTATTGATACCCTGTGGTTTCATCTATGATGTTAAATAAAAAAAAAACAAGTTTTTTCAACTTAAAGTAAGCAGCAACATTAAAACTTAAAACGAACCGAAATTATTACGTATATGAGGGGTTTGTTCCTCCTCAACACCTCGCTCTTCAAGCTAAATTTATTTAGTACTTTTAAAAACAGCTTGTTGTTGTTATAATTAAAAGAACTTAGTGCATCAGGAGTCATTCTTAAAGAACTGGGACAGAATTCAAGCCTTAGCGTTAAGAGCGAGGTGTTGAGGAGGAGCAAGCCCCCTCATATACGTAATAATTTCTGTTTGTTTTAAGTCTTAATGTTGCTCCTTATTTTCAGTTGAAAAAACTTGCTTTTATTTAATTTCAGATCATTTTCAAAATATTGCTAGGAAATCTGGGTACACCTCCACGGAAAAGTCTCTCCTCTTGACCGATATTTCCTCTGGACAACCGGTTGTCTAATTGTGATACGAGCACCCCTTGGGGCTACAAAATTTTTGTTAAGGGGTACACGGCCAGCCAACAAAAGAATAAAACAACCTTTTAACTCTAGGAATGGTAATTTTATTTATATTTTAGCTATAGTTTACTTAGTAGGCCTATCGGTAACTGAGAAGGGGTACCTAAAATATTTTGTGCGTAGAAAGGGGTACAGTGTCTAAATAAGTTTGAGAACCACTGTTCAAGACTATTCAATCCTGGTGAAAATTTACCCCGGACACTTACCCTTAACATATCCACGCGTAAGATTGCATCGACAAAGAAAAAGCAAGAGAAAAGAAAAATCTCGTATAGGAATTCTGGTAAATTTCACCAGTGTAAAATTTCCCCTTAAAAATTCACCCCCTGAAAACTTCCCTCTCCACGACAAATTGTCCCCGTGGAAAATCCTACCTGTAGAAAATTCGCCCCCCTCACCCGAAAAATGTATGCATACTTCCCAATAGAAAATGCTGCGCGTAAACAATGTGCAAATTTTTTACTTTAAAGACCTTTCCCCAGGGGCTGTGGAGGATTATGAAATCTTCAAAGGTATATTTATTCGGCCTTTCAACTATGCTAAACAAAATGGCTATTTCAAAATTTTGATCGGACGACTTTGAGATAAAAAGGCCCTTGGGAGGGCGCCTAGTTGCCCTCCAATTTTTTTGTTCACTTAAAAGGGGCACTAGAACTTTGGATTCCCGTCCAAATGAGCCCTCTCCCCATATTCTAGGACCACTGGATTGATACGATCACCCATGGGGAAAAAACAAACAAACAAATAAACACGCATCCATGATCTTTCTTGTGGCAAAAAATAGAGAATTCCATATTTTTGCACATAGGAGCTTGAAACCTCCACAGTAGAGTTCTCTGACACGCTGAATTTGATGGTGTGATTTTCATTAAGATTCAATGGCTTTTAAGGGGTGTTTTACCCTTTTTTTTTAAATTAGGTAAATTTTCTCAGACTCGTAACCTATGATGGGTAAGGCTAAACTTAATGAAACTTATATATTTGGAGTGAGCATACAAATCTGATACTGTTGATATATCTATTGGTATCAAAACTCCGTTTTTTAGAGTTTCGGTTACTATTGAGGCGGGTCGCTCTTTACATACAGTTCGTTACAGTACTGTTTGAAAACTGCAGGGCTATTGTAAAATAGTATTTTTTGTACAGCTAGTGTATAGATTTATTTGTGTGGAATAACAATAGTTATGGTTTATATGTACAAAATGACGGTTAGATAATTTCTTTATTAAACGTCAATTTTTAATATATAATTAAGTTCCAATTATGATTTCTTAATGACTAGAATAAGCTGATGACTAAGAACTAAAAGAAAAAGAATGAAAAGAGTAAACACACTTTATTTCATATGCTTTAATAATATTTATATCTAATGAATGAGACGTTCAGAGGGAAATTTGAATAAGTTCACTTTTCCTATTTGTTTTTAGCGTGTTCCCTAAAAACAAATATTATGATCTTTATTTGAGCATAAATATTTTCAAAAATTGGCGAAAATGTTTTTGCCATGGAATACAAATTATTACTTTTAGAAGTAAATTTCAGTGACCTTACTTAAGGAAATACCCAAAGTTCTTGAATTGTATCTGCCAAAAGATTGACTCCTTAGTCAAAACATTGGGTTTAAAATTTCGTTTAGTATGTTTTCTTTTTTACAGTGTTTGGTTTGGATACTATTTCGGCAGAGAATATTCAAGCATTTGAGGCAGTGCCCAAATTCTTAGATCACAGTTTCCCAGATGAACCTGAGGCGATAATCATGATTCCAGAATACTCATATGAAACCTCAAAAGAAGTTGTATCAGGAGTTCAGTTGCCGAAGTATGATAATATAGTTAGAAACTCAGGGCTTTGGGACCAGAAAAGCTCTATCATCATTTCCCATGAAACTTTGGGTGTGAAGAAAACTAAAGAAGGTACTTTAAATAAGTCTAAAACTTGGTAGCTGGCTAACATTTAAATTATTTATTCGTTTAACCTTTCTTTGGAAAATCTGAATTTGTATCGTTTTCAAACCTACAAATTGTAATTCACATATCGCCCATTTGTCTCCTATTTTGCTAGGGTGTCATTACCTATTGAGTTGTTTTTAACCGAAGGCGTTTAACTTCATAGGAGGTAGATAAAATCGGCCAAGATGTTCTTTCAGTTCTTCTAGATTAAGGATACTGTAACATAGTTTTTCTTACTTATTTGCAGAATTAAAGCCCTGTCATTTTGTAATTATCTGTTACCTGTCTATTTTTTAATTCTAAATACAAATTACTTGAAATGCTTAAAAACCTTATTTTTGCTCTTTTCTAAAATTACCAAATATGATGCATTACAGTGTTTCCTTTTGCTCAGGATGGTGCCAGCGGAGAAATTTTACTAAACAACCAATAACATATTACAAGGAAGAAAAAGAAGGACAAACACGGTGGAAAAAACACTGCAAATGACGAATTTATAATTCCATGAAATTGGAGGCCACAAGGACAGTGTAATTTTAATGGTAAAGGAGGAATAGAAAAACAATGCTATGCTCAAAAATTAAATCTATATTATTTTCTTTTTGAATCAGACTACACTTCATTAGGGCTATTACTTGCAGTAAATTCTTTAAACTTCTGTACTCAGTTTATCGAAGTGTGCATACAAGTATTTGTAAAAGATATGGCCTGACACATTTGCATTCCCCTCTCTATGAAGTAAACTATGAAGATTAAAAAAACGTGACAAAACAAAAATGAATTACTGAAAGAGTGTACATTTCAGCACAAAATTTTCCTGAAATATAATAGAAGGGGAAAAGTGACAAACTTGTACATATTGCTCAGGAACGAATGAAAATGTATTTCGGAGCAAGGAGGTGTTTAGTGGCAGGGTTAAATTTAACAAAAACTTGATTTTTGGGACGGAAACCGTTGAAATTAGTTCATTTAAGTGGACTGATGTTCCTATTCAATTTGGCAATGCTCGTGCGAAGATTTAAGTTTTTTGTTAAATGGTTTCATCAGTTACTTCAATATTAATTTTAGAATAATATGCATCATACGGTGTAATATTTCATGGAGAAAAACAATTAGCTGGAGTCTTTTCTTTCTTGGAAAAAGAAAAGATTCTTTCTTTCTGGAAAAAAAAAACTTTTTCTTCCCCAAAAATGTCCCACACTTTCTCTAAAAGCTCATTCACAGCGAAATTTTACTAGTACCGAGATTTAGCTAGGTTTTTGGCCCAAGCTAGGTCCTAGACAAGTGTTTTCGATTTTAGATCTTGTTAATCCATTCTCTAATACAGATTGATAAACGTCAGTAATTGGATCTCGGCTTTTAACATCAATCGAAATGGATGATTGTTTATCGAACCAAAAGGGTGTCATCATAATCCCAACGGTTAAAGCCCAAAACTTAAGGTTTTTAATCCCCATATTCTATATACTCCCCCTAACAACCTCTTTTATATTTTTCAAAAATAATCTGCTAAATAATAGAACTAGGCCATTCCTTGTGGCTAGGGTGTTACAGGATAGGCTAGTAGCGTCAATTAAAAAAAAAGTTATGGAGAGGCAAAATTTATTTTTAATATTTATTGGCAAATTTACCGGCAAATTTAAAACAACGGCAAATTTAGAAGTAAATTTAGAATCAAATTTATTCAAGACACAAGAAAGAAACTTTTTCTTTCTTGGTTTCTTTATTTTCCACTGAATTTTTAGCTAGGCTTTAGCTAATCTTTTGTTTCCGCTTAATTATTATAACAAAATTAATCATAGTGAAATTGGTGATTAAGATACTTCTAGTTTCTATAGTTTGGCTAAATTGTGTTTTTTCCTTATAGCTGGTAATGTGAGTACCTCATCTTACACCAACTTCAAGGTTGTTGTCAGCTACGCCTTTTTCAAAGAGCTTGGTCTACTTTTACCATCAGCTTATGAACTAAACCTACGTCAGCGCTGGGGAGTTGATATGATTGCTGAGAAAAACTTGTACTTTACCATTCTTGGTGGGACTGAAAAGGGACAGGTCCAAAAATTCCAGAATTCTGTAAATTACAAAATATGGATTGATGAAACTGATACGAGATCAAACCCACAATGCGTACATTGGAAGTTTAGTGAAGCGTAAGTTATTTTCACTTTTTAAGCGGAGCAGAAGCTCAAAAGGATATTGAATATGAATTCTTTTCAAGATTATAGTGAAAAAATAATACTGATTAATAGGGTCGTTATAAATTAAACCATATTGGAGGAACCAGGGACCATGATACTATCAATAGTGCTAAAAAGAAGCAGATAAAACAAAGATCCACAGCGATAACTGCTAAAAAAAATTACTTGGTGCAATCTTAGTGCAATGACCAAAATGGGAATTTCAGGAATACCCAGGGAATGTTAGCTGCCCTGTCGTAATCTGGCTTAAGCCTTTTGTTTGGACTTGAGAAGGAGCTATGTGTCCCTGACCTGTGCTGGTGGGACCTTTAGCTGAGACTCTAAGCGATTTAACTGATGTAGAGATTATAACACGGAAAGTACCCATCATGCAAGACAATTAATGTATTGACGTTTTGACTGACAGACTTCACTGAGATTTTGAGTTGGATTTGTAAAAAAAAGAAAAGAGACAATTACCGTATTATGATTTGAATCAAGAATTTAAAAGTGTTGAACTAGATTCTTAAAGGGTTTCAAAAACTTATCCCCCAAAGGTAAGGAAACAGGAAATCAGGTGAAAGAGCCTGCAGTTGATGTCAACAATAAATAAGATGCCAGGTAGAAATACGGCATTTTGTTAGGGGACTTAACACCCAGGTTTGCACAAATAAAGATAAATAATATCCTAACTTTGGTTTATATGGCTATTGGAAGAGAAATAGCAATGGCAGAGACATGAGTGCTTTTTTTGGGATATAAAGATCTAGTAATAAACAATAACGTGGTCCTTGTTTCAAAATGGTATTCACATAATGATAAGGGCGCTAATTCCGTTAATTAGGCCATTGTAAATAGGAGACTTGTAGGGTCAATATAAGACACCTAACAATAAAGGTGTCTCCAATTGGACATGTCTTAGCCTTGGCAGAGTAATAGAAGACCTCAATATGAATTAATTTCAACCATATCCATACCTACTGGTCTTGGCAAAGTTAGAAGTTATTTATCCTTAAGTGTGCATTTGGAATAACTCGTTTTGAAACCATGCATTTCAACCTTTTCAGCTAGCAGATTTTGATTTTGGGTAGCAATTTTTGTGAGTAAGTTCCATTTATAGATTGTCTGTGAACGAATATTTTCCCATCATTTAGTGCTCTATCTTGAGCATCAAAAAAATTAGTGTTGAAAAGTATTTGCTTGACTGTTCTGATTTACAAGATCTTTTTCCTAAAAAAAGAAAAAAAGTAGTAAGTAACCCCCACCCTGACAATTTTCAGACTGTAGCCCTCGCCATTCTGATACTGTTTAGTGACCATGACTCGGCCGCACCTTGTATTGCAGTTAGTCCTGCTGCATTGATTCGAGATGTCCCAGAAAGCTTTGGACGTTGTCTGTGAGATTTGCCCCAAAATGAACTTGGTATTTCCGATCGTTAGCTGTGCAGCCTTGTAACTTCAGTTTTGATTGTTCAAAACTAATCCTTATTGAGGGTGGGATTAAACTCTGACCGGTTGTTCTATACATCAATGGGAAAATCACCCATAATTAGAGTTTTATTGAGGCTCCTTTATTTTTTATTTTTTCAAAAAGATTAGCTTTAAATTTTTTATTCAGGAATCACCTGCATTGCCTGTTTCAGTTGATTGAAACATTGTTTAAAAAAAAAAAAACATTGTTTCAAAAATTTATAAACAACATTTCAGTGTTTATAAATGAGAAAAATTTTATATTATGGTAATCCTTCTCTTTTTGGAATCCTTAAAATAGAATCTGATACCTTTACTTACGTTGTACTATCGATAATTAATGAAAATTTTATTAAGGTCTCCTTAATAAAAATGTACTATAGTCCATCGGTCAAAAAGTACAGAAGGTCTTTTTTTTAATACCTTTTTTAAGTTTTATCTTTTTCTTGTTTTGTTTTTATCCTTTTAACATCTCAAGCCTTACAAGACAAATTTATAACTGTGTTTTGTCTGCTTTTTGCCCAAGCGTGGAAAAAAGCAAAAACATTCCACGTCCTAAGGTCGTAGAATGACTTTAAACATTTGATGAGGCTTGGATTAAAATAATAGAGAGACAAACGCACATTTTTAAAAAGGAACTCTTTCTACTGGAATGCTTATTGATTTTTTTCCAAATGTTATTGCGTGTAGTTGCTTCTTGTAGATTCGTTAAATTGCTTTAACGAAACATATTGTAAATACTTATGTTTCTTTTCATTCTTTATCATTCAACTGTTTTATCTTTTGCAGGCGTTGGAGCCGTGAGAAATGTATGACAGAATTTTGGGACTTTACCTTGACATCGATTAGTTATGTCAACTGTAGCTGCATGACCACAGATGCCGTTACCGTAGTTATGAATCATGTCGAACCTTTGGTAAGATTTTTCTCAGATTTAAGTTCAAAACCACATTTTAGCCTTTTTTATTGGCTGCTCTCCTAAAAATAGATTTTTTAACCACACTAAAAGGGAAAGAAAAGAAAATTGTACTCATGCTCTGTTTCATTTTTCTTAAAAACCTTCCACAAAACAGTTTTCGAAAGTTCAGGCTAAATAAACTTTTGAAAAAACACAAAACTTTTGTATTTGCCTCAGTATATTGAAATTTAAAGGATACACTCCTTAATAAACCGCAAAAAATATTAGATTTTGATATTAACTTATTCATATTGGAAATATAAATTATAGTTCGATATTGTAATTAGGGGTCGGCACCTTTGCTTTTATTTTTTTTTGTGTGTGCACAGACTAGTGACCTTTGCCCCCGTCTCTGGTCTCAGTTTCTTAGCCAAATCCTTGTTTTAATGAATTTTTGGCCATCAATACATTTAAGCCCTCTGTTTTACTGCTTCAACACATTCATTATAACATGAATCTTCTCTGTTGTGCCCATAATTCGTTATTTAGTAATGATGTTAAGACTGTCCTGCCGTCTCTTTGATTACCTTTCTAAATAAATTTACATTCCAAGATCCAATGCATCGGTCTGAACATTTGAAACATAAATTCTTCTGATAAACTTACTGAAGCTGGAAATGTTGTTTTCAGTAGTATTCCCGCTGGTAACAGAAGAAAAACAAGATAAAAAAAAACAACTAAAAAAACAATTTTGCGAAGACTTTTACATCATTGAAATTATGTTCGTTTTACTGTAATAAATTTTTTCTTGCTTTCGGAATTTTAGAAAATGCTTGACTCTTGGTCAGGGAAAATAATGAAGTATCTAAATAGTAATGTATGAATGGATGTATAATTTAAAACTGAAGTTTAGTTCGTCAAATCATGATATTTTTTAATTTGAGTCATTTTGAAGTCTGTAAAACTTAATGGAAAAGTCCTCGAGTCACCAAGGGTTTCTTTAAGTATTTATGAATAGCTATGTTAATTTTAGAATTGATATTCTCTTTTTCTATATTTAAAGAAACCCTTTGGTTAAGTTCGCTAGGGCTTTCTTAGTTTGGATTTTTTTTTTTTGGAAAGCATTAAAATTGAGATCCAAAGAAGCACATCTTAAGATAAATTTAAATATACTGTCGCATTATTACCTGATAACAAAGCATGAAAGACAGTACTGTGCTGCTGTTCCGAGCGTAAAAGACATATCATAAGAAATACGAACCATGCAATTGCAACCAACCAAAGAAATTTCCCAAAATTTGCAATAAGTATTTCTGCTATACATGGTTAACAATTTGCAAATATGCAACCGATTTGTAAAATCTATCATGGGAGTCAGATATTATTTTTTTTTGGGGGGGGGGGGGTGGAAAAATTCTAGTTGAGACCATCTTTCTGTGGCAATGGGATAATACACCATAGTTGAGTTAACTTATTAGATACTATTATATTTCAGGCACTAACAGAGCCATCTACTGCTGAGAATGTCGTTACTTATTTCGGATTGGTGACATGTCTTGCTTTACTGGCTTTATCATTCTTAATACTTTGCTGTCTTCATGGAAAAGCGACGAATACAAATACTATAACTAAGAACATCATTGGAGCTCTTTTTTCAACTCAGCTTCTGTATCTTGTCGCATTGAAACTTCGGGCGCCTTTGATTAGCGAAGAGGTAAGCTTTTTGTTGGTCTCTTAAGGAAATTTACATATCAAATTTTTTACCTCACCAGGCTGGATCTCTCCATTAAAGATATTCAGAAATAAAATTCAAAAACGAGATTGCTACTGGATGGCATATGATGTTCCCTTCTCGTAGATATGCTAAAAAAAAACATTAAAATTCCCGTCCCCAACCATGAACCGAATCACAGCATAATTTTCTTCAGTTTTCTGAGGCTAAAATTTGTATGCACACGAATTTCTGAAAACTTAATAAAACCAGAAGTTTAATCAGAAAGTAATAAATGGGATTTGAGATTTCAAAACGGAATTTTTTATAAATGTTTTTTGGAAATCTAGAAGAGATACATAAATATAATATCAGATGTCGAAGATATATTGCCATGTTGTACCTTACGCTACACGGTTCCAAAGAAGCTTATTCTTAGGATAGGACGGTTTCTCAGTTTTAAGCTCCGTAATATTTCTCAGCTGGGCTGTGTCTTTTTCGGGGCAATTTACAAGAAACAAGAAACTTTTGCGTGATGATTGTGCTTTTTAATGTTTTTCTTTAATGTGTATAATAATTATTTAATGAAAAAAACGTTTTTCCTCATTATAGACATTATATTTGGGATATTATTGCTAAATAATATCCCATTATAGGGATATTATAGGGATATTATTGCTAAATTTACAGAAAAAAAATGTAATCCTACAAGACAGAAGACTAAAAGTCTCATGACTTCTTCGAAATACTAAAAAATGCACTAAAAAAATGATGCGCTGAAACACTGAAAAATACAATTGAAAAAAGATAACATGTGTGTGAACAGTTGCTTCGTAGCAAAATAACAAAAGAAAAAAGTACTCTTCTTGAGAATTTACTCATTTTTAAAGTAGCCCATAGCTAGTACATACTAAATCAAAGCCTTTTTTAGTAGCTATATTAAGGATTTTTTTTATTTCAGTTTATGTGCAAGATGATGGCAATTGCCTTACAATACACCTGGCTACTTGTTTTCACATGGATAGCAATATCAGCCTTGCATTTCTATCGTATGCTAACGGAGATAAGGGATGTTGATTCTGGTCCAATGAGATGTTACTATGGTTTAGCTTATGCAGTGCCAGCTATTATTACAATTCTAACTGTTGGAGTGAGAGCTGATCAATATGGAACTGTAGTTTTGTAAGGAACTTCAATATTTTAATTTACTTGATAGATATACAGGTATATAAAAGATTATTGATCCCTCCCCCCTGACAAGGCTTGAATTATACCCCATCCCCTGCAGAAAAAATATAGAAAATAGTGGGCTAAGCCATATACATTATCTTAATACTATATATCTTTTTTGGAAAAGTCCTCTGATATCCCTCCCCCTCAAGGTTGACTATTTAGCCTTAAAGTCGGCAATTACTTTTTTTGATTATCTTTCTTTTTGCCGGTTTTACTTTTGTGTACCAATCCTTTGTTGTATGTAAATTAAAAAAGGAGTCTGTTTCATTGCTTGAATTATTATCGTTCCTTATGCGGTGTTGCAGAAGTAGTTCTTTTTTTGTCCCCTCTTTTTCCTCATTTAAGTTGACCGTATATCCTTATAAGATTTTCACTTTTTTCGGCTTCCAGTTTGTTTTCAATTCAGTTTCAATTGTTGTCTGCCAGAAGTTCCCAATTAAAAAAAAAATCTGTTTTATTAAGAGAGGATGGACTATAATTAAAAATCATGTCCAATTTATATCTTTTTGTGATATTTCTCCTCTGTAAATCAGCATCTTTTCTGATTAATATAAGGAGGCTAACCATTGTAAATGGTATTGAAAAAATAAAATAATGGGAGGATTCAATTTTGAGATTTATAAATGAAGATTTTGATATCGGTTTCTTGGGGTGACATCCTTTTTCTCATACAAGTCAATCATGAAATGTCTATTTTATGACCTTTTAAGCTCTTCTTAATTTTTGTTTCAGACAGTTTGATTTTATTCTTATTTAACAGAATTTAGAAACCAGAAAGTAATTTGCAAATTTTAGTATCAGCTTTACCATTTAAGTGATTTCCAACCAAGGTTTCTCTCTTTTTTTAGGACTGAATATTTTCAATAAAAATTAGTACTATAGTTTTCAAATGAAAATATTCGTATCGAATTTAATGTCTCATTACAGATTTTCGTAGATCTACAATTAAAAAACATTAGCAACAAAAAGTTGCAGTCATCAACTTTCTTTTCCAAAGATACTGCTATATTTAACAGAGATATACTATAACTAAAAACAAATTAAGATTGTATGTTTTTGTGATGTAATTCGTCTATAATTCAACATTTTTGCTAATTAACATAATGTAGTTGAAATAGAAGCTTTTTTATCGTTGCAATTGGTCTTGAAAAAAAGAAAAAGAAATCTGAAATGTGAGAACTAGTATTTTAAAAAAGGACTGAATAAGGGTTTAAGTTTAAGTGCCCACTTTGTAACTTCCGAATTGTTCATAAAACACAAAACGGGCACAAAATTAAGAAACAATATAAACTAGCGGGAAACATAGAACCTCTTACATCTTAAAGAAGGTGTAATGAGAAAAGAAGGAGGCGTTTGTAAAAACGATTATAAACAATGTTTAGACGAAATGAGAATTGAATCGAAAGTCAGGAAAAGATAAGAAAGACAATAAGCAACAAAGCCAAATAACAGCTTACGTTTAAACAAATACTACTTACTACTTACTATACTACTATACTACTTACTATACTACTATACTACTTACGTAAAAAAGGCTTAAACTTGTGCAAAATAGCTAACTACCGAAGTGTCTCTATTATTTCTGAAACATGATAACATGTCTATTTCTAGCTGTTGGCTCTCAGTTTATGAATCTGCAGCATGGGGCCTCGTTGGACCATCTTGCTTGTTAATGTTAACTTCATTGGGCCTTTTTGGTATTGGATTACATGCAGCTTCAACTGTCAAAGATCACATTGAAGACTATGGTTCCATAAGGTATAATAACGTGCTTCTCAATGTCTGTCAGAAATGGCTTATTTTAGTGCAGTTCAAGAATTGATAAAATATTGTGGCCTCTAGGGGACTCGAATAGAAAGATAGTCTCGATGAGGTTTACTTGTCCTTTGAATCTTGGCCTTGATGTTGTTTTCATTGCCTATATGATTACCATTGTTTCAGTAAAAGAATAAAAATTTAAGCTCAAAGGAAATTCTAACATACAAAGTATGTATTTCCAGAGTATGTTTCTAAAGTAAATATTTCCATTGTCTAAATAATTGCTTACAATTTTTGTGAAAAATAGTAGGCTAATGCTTGGATTAAAGTATAAAAAATGTTGTTTAACATCGCTAAGATTATATGTTTGAAATGTTTTTGTGTCTTAAAGGTACTAATATTCTGATCGACGCATTTAGTAGTCTGCCTTGTTTCTTGAATCAAGGAATACGTATAGAATGCATATTATTGATCATTTAAGGAAATACGGGAAAATGTAGTTAAGTTAGGCTAAAGTAAGCGTATTGATTCTTTTTTTTTGTTTTGGCAAGCTATAGAAAGTACTAAAGCCAATGCTGTTTTTGTGAAATGTAATTTATAATTTAATATTTCATGTATTTTTTATTCTAAGAATTAAAATAGGAATATCTTAGTCTTTAATTGTTCCATGATAGAATTGCAAGTATGTGGTTTATTTTAGCTATATGATTCGTTAACAAAAGCATTATCCTTGGGCTCATAAATATATTAATTTATTTGTTCGTATATATATATATATATATATATATATATATATATATATATATATATATATATATATATATATATATATATATATATATATATATATATATATAAGCCAAATGTTTCAGGTCTTACTTGTGGCTAGGATTGGTACTTCTTCCCATGTCTGGATGTCTCTGGTCCTTGGCACTACTAAACGCTAGCGAAAACCATTCTTTTTTATCATATGCTCTCTCCGTTATGGCTATTGGTATGGGAGTTTTTATGTTGTTTGGATATTGCTTGGGTAACAGTCGTGTAAGAATGAGGTTCCAGAGAAGTATTGCAGCAGTAACTGGACAAAAAATGCCCATGGAAGAGACCATGTCTCGTTTGGGAAGCTCAGCACCGGTAAGAACAGTTTAGATTTTTCTTTTTATCCAGTTGATTTTTTCCAGAATTTGTTAAAATTTCAAAATTAACCAAATATGCCTTAAAAAATTAACCTTATTGTTGAAGTTCATGTAAGAAATTTTTAGTTTTCCTTTCATTAAGCTGGTCTTATTTTTGATTCTTGGCTTATTTTTTCTTTTTTTTTACTGTCAGCTATCTCTTCCATAATTCTATTGAAATAATATAGTCTTTGCTTCTAATGCACTCAGGAGGCTTCTTATATAAATTAAATAAAGAAAACAAGTTTTTTTAACTGAAAGTAAGGAACGACGTTAAAACTTAAAACAAACAGAAATTATTCCATATATGAAAGGGGCTGTCCCCTCCTCAACGCCTCGCTCTTTACGCTAAAGTTTTTTATTGTTTAAAAAAATAAGAGTTGTGAGAAAGTCAAAGAATATGATGGTGATGATGATGGTGTGAATATGATGGTGTGATTTTCATCAAGGTTCTATAACTTTTAAGGGGTCTTTCCCCCTTTTTTTCGAAAATCAGCCAAATTTTCTCAGGCGCGTAACTTTTGATGGGTTGGACTAAACTTGGTGAAAGTTTTAACGTCGTTCCTTACTTTCAGTTTAAAAAACTTGTTTTTTTTTTATTTAATTTTTGAACGTTTTTGAATTTATGCAGGTTTTGATTTTGGCTCACCGTACATGAATAATTAAAACACAATTTGCATATTAATTTTACTTTTATTTGGTTAAAGGGCTTTCTCGAAACTTGTTTAATTTTATTTACGAACGTTTTATTAGTAATAAATATACGTAACTTACGAATTAACTTACGAAACGAACTTCTATATTCATATATTTTTAATACGGATATTAGGGGGCTCGCCTACTAGTCAATACCTCGCTCTTTAAGCTAAAGTTCGAATTTTGTTCCAATTCTTTAAAAATGACCCCTTAGTCACAAAGGCCGTTATCTAGAATTAATAGCTCTTATGAAAGTACTAAAAAATCTTTGGCTTAAGGAGCGAGGTATTCACTAAGGGGTGAACCTAATCATACACGTAATATTTTCTGTTCTTTTTAAGTTTTGATGTTACTTCTTATTTTCAGTTGGAAAACTTGTTTTTTATATTTAATTTTTGATCTTTTTTTAAATAATGCTGGGAAATCCGGCGCCCCTTTATAGCAATGTCTCTTCTCCCATTAAAACTCCCTTCATGGAAAGATCCTCCCACATAACTTCCAACCCACTAAACCCGCTTATACCAGAAAAACTCCCCCCGGAAAACGTTTGTATACTTCCAAATAACCAATACTATATGATAACATTGGGCAAAGTTCATAACTTTCAGCCCTCCCCCCGGGGACTTCGGGGGATTAAGTCATCCTAAAGGACATATTTATCAGATTTTCAACCAAGCTAAACAAAATGGCTATCTCAAAATTTTGATCAGCTGACTTTGGGAAAAAAATGAGCGTGGGAGGGGGCCTAGTTGCCCTCCATTTTTTTTGTCATTTAAAAAGGGCACTAGAACTTTTAATTTCCGATCCAATGAGTCCTCCCATGATATTTTAGGATCACTGGATCGATACGATCACCCCTGGGGAAAAAAAACAACAAAAAAACAAATAAACACGCATCCGTGATCTTTCTTCTGGCAAAAAATGCAAAATTCGACGTTTTTGTAGATAGGAGCTTGAAACCTCTACAGTAGGGTTCTCTGATACACTGAATATGATGGTGTGATTTTCATCAAGGTTCTATAGCTTTGAAGGGGTCTTTCCCCCTTTTTTTCGAAAATCAGCCAAATTTTCTCAGGCGCGTAACTTTTGATAAGTTGGACTAAACTTGGTGAAAGTTATATATTTGAAATCAGCATTGAAATCTGATTCTTTTGATGTATCTATTGGTATCAAAAACCGTTTTCTAGAGTTTCGGTTACCATTGAGCCGGGTCGCTCCTTACTTACAGTTCGTTACCACGAACTGTTTGATTAAATAAAGAAAAAAACAAGTTTATCCTATGAAAGTAAAGCGATGGTTCAAAACATTAGCGGCACCGGCTACATACAGCGGCAGATACAAGCGTCCGTATCTGGGGAATAATGATTTACAAATCGAACGGTTAACCCTTTATTAAGATGCATTCTAATATATTAGAATAATTAAGCTATTACAAAACCTCTTGCTATATAGGATAGTTTAATGTGAAAGGTAAATTTTGCAGAAGAAGAATACTATTCAGATCAAGCCAATTTAATAAAATTAATATTTCATATTAAGAATTCCAGTTGTGAGGAATTGACCCAATGTGCATACTCAGCAACTAAGTTGTTTATTTATGAAATTTTGCAGGGCTTTTTAGTAGTACTAAATACATTAAATTAGTATACCACTAATAATTTAGAACATATGTCAAATAAACCACGAGTTGGCCTGTTAAAGACCTAATAAAGTGGCGGTCTCATTTTTGTTAGGTACCTTTAAGCATATAAGATATACCTAATGACTTTACCCAAGAACTGTAAAGCGGCCGAGGGAACTATTTATGTGGTCTTTAAATGTACGACAGCCGGATTTTGATTGTTAGGATTTTGTTTTACAATCCTTCAAAGTAAAAAAAAATCATCGGAATTCTAAAAGTTAAAAAGAAATATTCCTGAATTCAAATATAGGTAGTTGAAAAAAAAAGTACAGCTTGTACACATGTAAAACGCTCTGAGGTAAAATCAATTAAAAACCCCCAAAAGAGAACTACAGTAAAAATGAACAGCAAAAACTTGTATGCTGATTTTAATTACAATTTACCATTCATCTGGCATAGAAAAATATTCATATTAGGTCTTTTATGTTTTCTTTTTGTGTTACTAATTTAAGACGATGTTTTCAAGAAAAGAGGTTTTAAATGAAAAGTAAACAGCTATATTAAAACCTAAGACAACCCGAAATAAAGCCCTATAAAAATTTAATTTAAAAAGAACAGATTACTATTAATAAGGATATGAAACCCAAAACGAACAGAAATCAAAATCAATAATCCAATAAACAAACACTGCTATTGATGAATAATTCAAACAGTTCGTGGTAGCGAACTGTAAGTAAGGAGCGACCCGGCTCAATAGTAACCAAACTCTAAAAAAAGGGAATTTTGATACCAATAGATACATCAAAAGAATCCAATGTTTATGCTGATTTCAAATATATAAGTTTCATCAAGTTTAGTCTTACCCATCAAAATTTAAGCGCCTGAGAAAAATTGCCTTATTTTTGAAAAAAGGGGAAACACCCCCTAAAAGTCATAGAAATTTAATGAAAATCACACCATCAGATTCAGCGTGTCAGAGAACCCTACAATAGAAATTTCAAGCTCCTATCTGCAAAAATGTGAAATTTTGTATTTTTTTTGCCAGAAGAAAGATCACGGATGCGTGTTTTTTTTTTTTTTTTGGTTTTTTGTTTTTTTTTTTCGCCAGGGGTGATCGTATCGAACCAGTGGTCCTAGAATATTGCGGGAGGGCTTATTACATGGGAGGATCTTTCCATGGAGAAAGATTTCATGGGGGAGGGGACATTACTATGAAGGGGGCGCCGGATTTCGCAGCATTATTTAAAAAAAAACAAGGCCGTATCCAGGGGGGGGGATTACCCGATTTGAACCCCCCCCGAAATTTTTGACCGAGTCAAAAATTAGTCTAAAAAATACCTGTAAAGACAAAACCTTACCAGAAAAAAATATGCTCCCACACTAAATCTTATTGCATTTTGTGGGTAAACGGTTCTGATCAGCTTACGCAATTAGGTAACCGTAGGTAACCCCATGTTCCCCTGACCTCGCGTAGTAAATTAGGGTTAATATGCACTACTATCCTATTGTATTTTGTGGCATAAAAAAATCATCTGGCAATTTTTTGGGTAAATGGTGGTGATCAGCTTACACACTTAAGAAGCCCCATGTTCGCCTTATTATGCAAGGTCAGACCTTGCATAGTAAATTAGAATTAATGGGGGCTCAAGGTAAAAAATGCATATAAGAGAATAATATAAGGGAATGCAAGATTGTCAGTTCAGTTCAGTTCAATTTCGGACTTGGATAAGAGAAGAGCGATTTTCAACATGAAGAGGAAGTGTGACATTACGTCGTTTTTCGCGCCCAAGCGGACCAGGGATGTTTCTGACAGTGGCGTTATCGGGACGTCTGCGGAGCATTCATCTAAACCTGTGGATCTGAAGGGCACTGGAGCCGTCGTTGAAGCTTCTGAATCACGCACACTGGAACCAAACACGCACCTGCACCAACCCAGTCTCTGTCGTTGTTTGCAAATGGCATCGGTCATTTTGTCAACAAATCATCCAGTCTCGATGCAAATTCTAAACTTCGTTTGCTGAAGAGCCCTTGGACTCCAGATATTTCCTAAATTTTTCCAGTATCCGAAAAACGGAAGCTGAAGTTTCAGTTAACTTGGCTCGCTCGTTTCAGTTTGTTTCCCTACTCTCCGTGTGAGGACGCTGCTTTTTGCACATTTTGCGTTCTGTTCTCGTCAGAGACAGCTGGCAAAGGCTGCCACCGGTGCTTGAGGAATCTAGTCACCAAACCATTCAGGAACTGCAAGAATGTGATAGAGTCCTTCACAGCTCATTAACAAGCTGAGTTTCATAGAATCTGCATCCTATCGTCTAAAAACTTCATTTCTATCTCGGAGAAAAGGCAGGACAATATCTTGCTCCAACTTGACGCGCCAAGAAAAGCGCAGGTTGAAGAAAAATGCCAGACATTGTGACCAATTGTGGATATGGTGAGATTTTGTGGGCGGCAACAGCTTTCCCTTCGTGGTACCAACGATTCTGGCCCCATTTCGGTCTCGGATCCTCAACTTTCTGAGGGCGAGGGTGAGACATGGTGACGATATTCTGAAGAACCATCTTTTTTCTGTAGCCGGAAATGCCACATATCTTTCTCCCATCATCCAGAATGGTATTATCGCCGTATCCGGGGAGCTTCTTCAGCAGTCTATTGTGGAAAGACTAAACCCAAGTCCATGCTTTTCGGTACTTGCCGATCAAACGGTGGACGTTTCGAATACCGAGAATCTGTCTGTTAGCGTCAACTACACTTTCAAAGGGAATCTGCATGAGGACTTTCTTGGTTTTACCCCAGTTTCTGATTTGACTGGGCAAGGTCTGGCTTCATCAATCCTACTATTTCTGGAAAGCTTTCGTCCTAATCTCAACAAGATGATTGGTCAGGGATATGGTGGTGCAGCAGCGATGAGTGGGCATCTTAGGGATGTCCAGGCTGTTATACGGGAAAAGTATCCGAAGGCGCTTTATGTCCATTGTAGTGCGCCCAGTCTCAACTTGGTCATCTCTTCTGTATGCTCTATTCTGTCGCTTAAGTATTTCTTCGGTGTCTTGTCACAAGTCTGCAGTTTTTACCATACTTCCCCACTCAGGACACAGAATTTAAAAGAGAAGATCAACGAAATAGTACCGGATTCAAGGACACATACTTTAACCGGACTCTGCGAAACAAGATGGGTGGAGCGCCACGATTCAGTCGTGCGGTTTTCTTGAACTGTACCGACCAATCCTGCGATCCCTGGAAGCTCTTGAAGAGAACGGAAATGCAGAAACTTCTGCAAAAGTGGCGCAGTTGCTGGACACGATGAACCAGTTGTAATTTGTTGTGTGCCTTCATGTGGTCAAAGAGCTTTTCTGCCTCACGCTTCCATTGTGCAAGACTATTCAGTCAGTTGACTGTGATTTGGCAGCTGCATGCAGGCACGTGGAAACTGTCCTTTCAAAAAACAAAGGAAATGCGAGAAATGCTGCTACTGCTTTCACGTCTATTTTCGACGAAGTTCAGCGTTTTGCCAGTGACTTAGGACTGGAGATGCCTCGTCCAACGACGAAAGGTGGCCAGAGTATCCACGCAGACAATCAATACTTTCTCAACCACTATAGAACCTCGCTCTTTATTCCTTTCCTGGACCACTTCACTTCCGACCTGAAACAACAATTTGTGCTTCATCAGAAATTGCTGTCAAATCTCAGCGTCGTTTCTCCTACCAAAGTTGTCTCTTTCGATCTGAAGGCATTACATCTGGAATCATTGGTTGAATTGTATGGCGATGTTCTTCCCGAGCCAGACTGTCTGAAGCAAGAAATTGAGCTACGGCGCATCAAGTGGGAGAATGCTCCGGTATCAGATAGTTCTACTTGTGCTGTGTAGGCCTCTTCAGGCATGCGACGCCACCTTTTTTCCAGATGTTTTTCTTCTTCTGGCTGCTCTTGCAACGTTGCCTGTTAGCACTGCTACTCCGGAAAGAAGTTTCTCAACGCTCAGAAGGCTCAAAACCTGGCTGAGAAATTCAACAGGAGAAGAACGATTGAGTGGCTTAGCCCTCCTTGCAGTCCATAGGGACGTTGACATATGCCCTGACAAGGTCATCGACATTTTTGCAGGGAATAAAAATCGTCGCTTGGATTTCGTTTTATAGATATTCGCCCATACTTTTAGCTAAAAAAAAACAACTAAAAAATATATAGACTACTTCTACTATTTGGCTTCTTTTTGCGTTAACTGTTTTTGCTGTCTCCAAAAAAAACCTTGTTTTTGCGTTACTAAAAAAAAAAAAAAAAAAAAAAATGCCCCTTAAAGATACGAAAGTATGCCTAGTGGACGCGTCCTCGTTCGCAAGGGGTGGACTAACGGTCTCGAGCTAACGTGATGTTGCTCGAGGATGTTAGACAAAGTCCACGGGAAAAATCGGGTAACCCCCCCCCCCCGAACAAAAATCCTGGATATGGCCTTGAAAAATACGATCAGAAATTAAATAATAAATAAAACAATTATTCAAATGAAAGTAAGGAGCAGCATCAAAATTTAAAACGAACAGAAATTGTTACGTATATGATTGGGTTCGCCCCGTAGTCATTACCTTGCTCTTTACGTAAAAGTTTTTTTTTGTACTTTCATCAGAGCTACTTATTCTAATTAACGGCCTTTTTGATTAAGGGATCATTCTTAAAGAATTGGAACACAATTTGAACTTTAGCGTAAAGAGCGAGGTATTGACTAGGGGGCGAACCCCCTAATATACGTATTAAAAATATACGAATATAGAAGTTCTTTACGTAAGTTAATTCGTAAATTACGTCAGAACAAAATTTCGAGAAAGCCATTTAGCCAAAAAAAAGACAAATTAATATGCAAATTTTTTTAAATATTCATGTCCGGTGAGCCAAAATCAAACCTGTATACATTCAAAAATACTCAGAAATTAAATAAAAAAACAATTTTTTTTAACTGAAAGCAGGGAGCAACATTAAACATAAAACAAACAGACATTATTAAATATATAGAAGGGGCGGTTCCCTGTTCAACGCTCTGCTCTTTACGTTACAGTTAGACTCTTTCTCACAACTTTATTTCTTAAAACAATAAAAAACTTTAGCATAAAGAGCTAGGTGTTGAGGAGGGAACAGACCCTTTCATATACGGAACAATTTCTGTTCGTTTTAGGTTTTAATGTCACTCCTTACTTTCAGTTAATTTTTTTTTTTTAATTCATCATAAAAAAAAACAAAAATCAAAATGAATAATCTGGTCAAATGTAAAATTATCTGGTCAAAATCAAAAATCAAAATGAATAATCTGGTCAAATGTAAAATGGACAAAAATGGCCAACAACAGGGGAGTTGGACAACCACTACCTCGACCTTCTAAAGGTCATAGCATCATTCGTGATATACTGAAAAATAAACGTATTTTAAAAACTGGCTCTTTTTATAATTATAGTTTTGAAAAATAAAAATTGATTGGATTTCCAGGAAATTATATTATTATCTGTTCAAAAATCAGTCTACTTTCATTGGTTCTTTCTTGTCATCTAGATTATTACGGTAATTTTATTATTTTACTTTTGTCGCTGTTTTGATAAATAGAAATTTCACTGTTCAAAATACACATTGTTTTTAATGAAACATATATGAAGACTCAAGTCGTATAGAGGATTTATGAGGGAGGGAGAGAAGCACCACTATTTGTAAACCTTAATTGCAAACCTTAATTGATTATCCTTTCGATATTTTTCTTGTTGTGTTGCTGCTGAAGTTATGACAAATAAAAAGCATACTGCTTGAAATCCAATTTTTTTTTTCAGTAAACTGCAAGTAATACTATGGCCTTTAAAAGCTTTTCGAGATTGTCTGTTCTTGGATATCTGCATCCCAAAGCGTAATTATATTTCTAAAGTTGTTTGTTCATTTTAGCGATCGGCTCTGGCTTACCAAAACGGAGATCATTTCCGGTCATCTAGAAGACATGTTGGAATTTCAACAAATAGTACAACCTCACGCTCAACTGTCAGAACTGGAAGCAGTCCTTATAGGTGAGATTCGATCAACCAGTGATTCACTTATTATGCTACAGATTTACACATAAAAATTAGTAACAAGGGTTTAAAGTGGGTTTGTCAAGGGAATAAAACTAATGGTACTATATAATGAATTTTTCATTTTTAGTTCCCGTCTGTGTGTGAAATCGGTTTTGATTTCGCTCATATTATAAGTTAGTGGGTATCGTATAAGAAATTTTTACTATCACCAGTGATGAAAGGTAGTTTCAACAATAGTATGCAGTCATATTAAACGATTCATGAATGATTTTTTAAAGTTTTTCTAATTGTAAACTTTTGAATTTTGATCATAGATCTAAGTATCTGCTTGGAAAATTAAAAAAAACCCTAGTACGGATATAGAATATCTTTAAAAATCAGGAATTGTTCAACGACGTCATGTGATCTACAGTTTACTTGAAAAAATATTTAAAAGCATGAGCATTCTGTTTTTATATTGTCTGAGATTTTAGTGCCAAAGCCCTTGATTGACTCTTAACTTTTATAAAAGTCACTAAGATATTCCTTAAGCCAGAATTAATACCAAAAGACAAGTGAGTTATAAAGTTTTATGTAATAGCAAAATCTGATTAAGTTTACTCCAAAGCACATTTATGAGCATCCTCTATGGTTAAGCATATTAACAAACATCTACAGGTTTTAGACATTTTGTGCTACCAAATGACTAGCATTGCATTATAGTCAAAACTGACTTCTAAATCTTCTGTTTAATATCCTGCTGATCCCCTGTTTGTGTGAAATTAAAATGTTACGAATGCAAATTATATGGAGAATATAATTAGGAAAGTTTTAAAGATTCAAGTTTTCTTGGGTAAGGGGAGAGGAGTTTTCAGGGTTGACCTTTAGGGAGAGAAAATATTTTTTGTTAATACCATCATTGACGGAGCAAGGGCTCCGTTTAGAAGGCTCAAAGTTCTGTCTGAGTTAAATGATGCATCCAGGCAACGAAGTAGATCAGATGTAATGAGCCAATAAAGAGATTTTTTTTATTAGGGAAAGCCAAGTCTTTGACTAGCTTCAGACTATAATCTCTATTTTAACTTTAAAAAACATAATTTTTTATTCATTTTTTAATTTATGTAACCGTACGCCACAGGCTGTGCACTAGATGTTGCTTGGCTTTAAGTATTTAAATAATCACAGTTAGTGACATATTTAGAGGAGTTCCTTCTGGCCTGAGTGCATTTTACTTCTGTAAAGTGCACAGAAACTCACACAAATCTGATGAGCAATAAAGTAAAACATATATGTTTCGTCCCAAAATCCTGGATCCGCAAAATTCTAGGAGATCAAGGCCACCTTATTCTCCTACTTCCTATAAAGTTATTCTTAGTTTAGCAAGTTAGTTGTATGATACTAAATGATGAGGTGGAAATGCAAACAATGAAGGATCATGAGGTTTCTTGTGTATTAAAAGCTTTTTCTTTTTGGCAGGAGTGACCTGGGAGGCCTTTCTGAAAGCACTGCAAGCAACTCTCAAAGTGACAGTACATACAAAAAGAAATTACGAAGACGAAAAAAGCACGATACTACTCGATCCCAGACTGAGCCTGGGGGGTCAGAAACTGACACGAAACAATACTATGATACTGAAACCAACTCAGATGAGGACAGAACTATGTATCTTGCTTCAAGTCACAGCAGCGATGAAGATGATACAACAGCAAGCCTTAAAAGAAATTCTAATTCAAAGCAAAATAGCAAACCTGGTAGGTTTTATGAAAACTAGTTTGAGCTTTTTCTTTTCTTATATTTATAGTCTTCAACCCTTAAATCTTTATAATTCATCTTTAAATCTTTACTTGAACTTATAGTGTTTAATCTTGAGATAGCTTTAAGTGATATAACCTGCTCAGAATCTAAATTGATGTAGTTTTCAAAAAGAAAAATGAATAAAATCTGAAGGTAAGGTACATCCCTGGCTGCAATGCATCAATTATCGGTTGAAGAAAAATAAAAGGTGCATAATTGCTTTATATTTGCCTTTTCATTTCGGACCACGAGCATGTGTTTAATTGTTTTTTGACCATCTTTTCAATAATAGATGTATTAAGATTCACTTATAATATTAAGTTCTTTGTGGAAAGGCTAATTAACGCAAGTCCAAAATGTGTTTAAGTTTTTTATTTATGTTTGCTATCCTTTTGAAAGCAAAAGGTGCGAAATGTAGTGTCGTAAATGCAATTTAAAAATGTTCATTATTAAAAGGATCTCAGGAAAAAAAAATTTCCACTAAAATAGTGGAGGGAACTACGTCATTTTTGTTTATACGAGATGTAGACCGAACAGAGAAACTAACAACAGTCGTAAATAATAAAATGAAGGATGAAAAACACAAGTACATAAGCTTAGATAATCATAAAATAAGGGTAAATTGCTATCAAAAGTGGTGCAATAAATATTTCATTTCAGTACCGTTTATTTTCTAAATACGTTTTTAATTGATGGGTATGCCTAACAGTATTACAACTTGGGAGAAAAACTGTAAACCGAAGTGCTATAATTAAATTTAGGGGACCAGGGGGGATATGTCACAGAAAGATTAATTTTAAGACTCTTTTAAGGTATGAATTTGTGTTTTATTCGTTCTTTACTTTACTTTCTCCTGGTCTAGGAAGCTGACTGCTGCCCCTTTGCCATTTTTGTAACACTGACTAAATACTTAACTGAATTAAAACGTCAGAGCTGACTTCAAATTTTAAGAGACTTACTAAATTAAATAGATGCAAAATTGAATGTTATTTTTCTTAAAAGGATTTGCAACTATTCTATTGTGATTTTTGTAATTATGTCCGAGAGTTCACCACATTGGATATTTAAAAACATATGTATAAATCGTTCCTAAAATTTAGCTAAAAAAATGTTTATTTGATATAGCTTCAGTTTCTAAGCTTTTGATTAGGGATATGTAAAAGTTATGTTATCTTACAGATTCTGGGAAGTTTGTTCCAAACATTAGTGGACCTTTAACCGTAAGGCCTGGGATCGCAGAGAACCAGCTATATTCTTCACCTGTCTCCCCACTCTATGCCACACATGATGTAACAGGTGGCAGTTTATATTCAGCTCGAGATACAGTAAGAAATTTTCTCTTTGTATTAGGAATTGTTCAAAGTTTTACTTAATTTCTTCCTGATAAGTCAATTGGGGGTAGATATTATGCAGTTATGGGTTACTAACGATTCATTAAAAGTGGATCAACTTTAAAAAAAGGCTTTGATAAATAGTCTATTTTTGATGGTAAGCGACTAAAATTATATCCCTTACTTTTGGCTATTATACTGTAAGACCAGCAAACGCTTTGAAGACCAATTTGTCTTAACCGATAGAATAATTTATTTTTATATAATCTAAGTTTGAAACAGAACTTTAAAGTCAGATAAATTTTGATTTTCGGTTGCTATTCAAGAAATCAAAAATTTGGATTTTTTTGTGCTTTGTTACTGCTTTAGAAATAGGGAAAAATAAACGACCTACTTAATCTGTTTTAATACTGAACCATTCCATATCTTGGTCGTAGAGAGGTTGAGCAAAGGTATAAGAGGAAATGCGGAATTGATATGAAAATAACAATAATCAATACCAAAAGTTCAAAAAATTCTTTGGAAATACATATCGATGAAATTCTCAATACAATATTTCATACATTACATGCGTGAACATTTTGCGTTTCATTCCTGTTTTTCCTTCTTTTTTATGCTTAAGAAAGATAAGCATGCCGTTCTTTTTCTCCTTGTCGCTTTATATCTGAATTAAATAAAAAAAACAAAGTTTTTTAAACTGAAAGTAAGGAGCGACATTAAAACTTAAAACGGACAGAAATTATTCCGTATATGAAAGGTGCTGTCCCCGCTTCAACGCCTCGCTCTTTACGCTAAAGTTTTTATTGTTTAAAAACATAAAGTTGTGAGACAGAGTCAAACTTTAGCGTAAAGAGCGAGGCGTTGAGGAGGGGACGGCCCCTTTCATATGCGGAATAATTTCTGTTCGTTTTAAGTTTTAATGTCACTCCTTACTTTCAGTTTAAAAAACTTGTTTTTTATTTAATTTCTGAACGTTTTTGAATTAATATAGCTTTGATTTTGGCTCACCGTCATTGAATAAGTAAACAAATTTGCATAAAAATTCTTTTGCTAAATGGCTGTCTCTAAATTTGGTTCTGACGTAGTTTACAAATTAATTTACGTAACGAACTTCTATATTCGTATATTTTTCTTCTGGCAAAAAATACAAAGTTGTAGATTTTTGCAGATATGAACTTGAAACCTATGTAATAGGGTTTTTTGATACGCTGAATCTGACGGTGTGATTTTCATTAATATTCTTTCACTTGTAGGGGCTGTTTCACCCCTTTTTAAAAAATCAGGTAATTTTTCTCAGGCTCGTAGTAGTTGATAAGTACTACTAAACTTAATAAAAATTTATATATTTAGAATCAGCATTATAAGCCCATTCTTTTGATACATTTATTGACATCAAAATTCCGTTTTTAAAAGTTTCGATTACTATTGAGCCGTATCGCTTGTTTTTTTTTTATTGTTTTTTTTATTACGTATACGTTATTAGGTATATGAGGGGGTTAATTAAAAAAAACAAAAAAAAAAAAAAAAAAAAAACAAATAAACACGCATCCGTGATCTTTCTCCTGGCAAAAAATGGAAAATTCCACTTTTTTGTAGATGGAGCTTGAAACCTCTACAGTAGGGTTCTCTGATACGCTGAATATGATGGTGTGATTTTCATTAAGGTTCCTTATTTTTTAGGGGGCCTTTCACCCTTTTTTCGAAAATCAACCACATTTTCTCAGGCGCGTAACTTTTGATGGATAAAATTAAACTTAATGAAACTTATATTTTTGAAATCAGAATTAAAATATGATTCTTTTGATGCATCTATTGGTATCAAAATTTCGTTTCTTAGAGATTCGGTTACCATTGAGCCGGGTCGCTCCTTACTTACGTTACCACGTTCGTTACCACGAACTGTTTGATAAACTGTGTTACATACAAGGAAACTGACCGTATAAATCCGTATCTCGTCTTAAAAAACGGAAGGTATTGAGTAGAATTCAATGACTGGAACTCAGTAGTTTCTGGATGATACTTCTTAAAAATACTGATTGTTTACTGATAGGAATTTTGAATATTTTTATCGGCTTAGTACTACTCTTAATAGTAAGAAATGATAAGTTATTCAAATTTTTAAGGAAAAATCATTGTTGTATCTCAGAAACCCCTCATGTCTAACAGTTGATGAAATATTGAAGGAAATCCCCATGCGCGTAGCTCCTTTTTAGCCAACGATCAATAGCTTCTCTAAATGGTATGGCTAACCAATCTAAAAAAATTGTTATAATACCATTTTTTTAGGAAACTCTGAACTCACCTATGTATTCAACTCCCGGGATGTTGGGAAAGCGTCAGCATCCTATCAATCCAGTTTACTCAGGACCTTGGCAAGCCCAACTTCAGCCGCCTGTCATTGCATATCCGCAAGGATCTCCAAGATGGCTCTCAGAGCGATTATCAGTGACAACTCAGTCAGACAATGAACACAATATGTCTCATGATTCTAGATCATCACAAGTGAAATCTCATATTTTGAACACAAGTTTAAGTAGAATTTCACCAGAAATTTTAAATGGCTCAGTGAAAGGATCGACTGTTAATCTAAATGCATCTCACGGATCTTCATTCGAGATGAACTTGGAAAGTTGGAAGAGTAGACTTCAATCCGCAATTGAAAGCAGGTTGGCTGAAAGGCAAGACGATAATGGTTTACCAGGTAATGTTAGAAGCCTTCGTCAAATTTCGTCAAAATCCTGGGGAGGGGGGGGGGAAGGTCAATTTTCCAAAATAAAGTGAAAATGACAGTAAAACCTAAAAAATGAGCCATTTGGTACCATAAATGTACTATAAAAGTACTGTAAAGGTGCTATAAAACTACTACGTATAAAGATACTTTATAATACTATAAAGGTAAATTTGTACTGAAAAAAAAACAAAAAAAAACTGATCTGTTTCTTTTGATGCTTGAATTATGCTAGTTTATCTTAGTCTTGACAAGATTTTGGAAAAAACTAAATTTCATCTGGGGGGGGGGGGAACTGGGAGGAGGGCAAACAGAGGTATAGGAGGAGCAATTGCCCCCTCTGCCCCATAGAAAATTACGCCCCTGCACGTAATGCCTTGAGAATATTGTTTTTACTGATAGACTCCTCTTCAAATCAGCTTAGGTTTGGTATGTAATGGAAGAGATGGAGGCAAACATGCCAAAACTCAGCGGTTTTCTTCAAAACAAAGTCTACATGAGCTGTTTCCCATCTTTGTTATTCAGTCTTTTTTTCTGGTTTAGAGTAAAAGCTGGCTACCACCCATACTCCTCGCCACGGCCGTGCTCAACGTTTTCAATAGGTTGAGTACAGTATTTTGTAGGCTGTGTAAGTCAAACTGGTGTATAAATCCAGCGATTATTCCGTATATAGGGTGTATCAGACACTTAATACGGGTAGCGCTGCATAGCTTGTTATAGAACAATTCTTCTCCTAATTATTCGTTGTTATCGTTTTATTATATGGTTGTAATTGCAAATTTGCCCAGCTAGGTAGTGCAGGCCTTATAAGCTCTCATTTACATTTGTAAAAAAAAAAAAAAAAAAAAAAAAAAAAAAAAAAAAAAACTCCACCAGAGCACTTCTTGATTGATCTAGTACAAACAAGAGGTATTTTATTCTTTTTTCCTATTAGAATTTTTCAGATCCCAAATTGAACTATCATAACTTAAAGAGATTTCCATTGCCTGGTTATGTATCGAATTAAAAAAAGAATTGGTCTATGTTTATTGAATTAAGAAGGAACTACCTTTTTCAAGTAAAAATAAACATTGACGTTAGAATTTGAAACGGATACACTTTTTGCCGTATATATGGGGGGCTACCACCCCTTTCAACCTTCCGCTCCTTAAGCTAAATTCTAGCTATTGATTTTATAAAATTGTTTTCAATTCAAAAAAGATAACCACTTGTTGCATGCTAGGATTTTATTTTCTAATTGCCTTTTTAAACGTATCAACTGAAAAAAAAAAAAAATCATAAATCATAAAAATCATGAATCTAATCTTCTATTTTACACTCAGAATATATGTGCAATAAGATGGGAGCATTTACTCCATCCTCTTTCTTATTGTGCACCTGGTCTAAGCATACTCCTCCAAATAAAACGATGTCAGAAGGTAACTCCAACTGTCGGATCAAACAGTTCGTGGTAACGAACTGTAAGTAAGGAGCGACCCGGCTCAATGGTAACCGAAACTCTAGAAAATGGTATTTTGATACAAATAGATACATCAAAAGAATCAGATTTTAATGCTGATTTCAAATATAGAAGTTTCATCAAGTTTAGTTCTAATCATCAAACGTTAAGCACCTGAGAAAATTTACGTGATGTTCGAAAACAGAAGGGAAGACCCCCTAATTGTTGAAGTACCTGAATAAAAATGACACTATTATGTTCAGCGTATTAGAGAACCCTACGACAAAAGTTTCAAACATCTATCGACAAAAATGTGGACTTTTGCATTTTTTGCCAGAAGAAAGATATTTTTCCCCAGGGGTGATCGTATCGACCCAGTTGTCCTAGAATATCGTGGGAGGGCTCATTGGAATGGAAATTAAAAGTTCTAGTGCCCTTTTTAAGTGACCAAAAAAATTGGAGGGCAACTGGGCCCCCTCCCACGCTCATTGTTTTCCCTAAGTCACCTGACCAAAATTTTGAAAGAGCCGATTTGTTCAACATGTTTAAAAACGTTATAAGTAGGCTATATCTTGTAGGATGACCCCCGAAATTCCCGGGGGGATGACTGAGATTTATGAATTCTACCAAATGTTAACATATAGTATTGGTTATTTGGATGTTTACAGACTTTTTCAGGGGAGATTTTTCCTGGTAGTGAGGGAGGGGGGTGGGTCGGGGGTTATGTGGGAGGATCTTTCCATGAAGGAAGTTTTCATGCGGGTGAGGGACATTGCTATGAAGGGGACGCCGGACTTCCCAGCATTATTTAAAAAAAGATCAGAAATTTAATTTTAAAAAACAAGTATTTCAACTGCAATAGCAGCAACATCGAAACTTCAAACGAACAGAAAATATTACATATATGATTGGGTTCACCCCGTAGTCAATACCTCGCTCTTTAAGCCAAAGATTCTTTAGTACTTTCATAAGAGCTATTTATTCAAATTAACGGCCTATATGATGAACCGGTCATTGTTAAAGAATTGGAATAAAATTTGAAATTTCGCTTAAAGATCAAAGTATTGACTAGGGGGTGAACCCCATAATAAACATATTAAAAATATATGAATATAGAAATATGAATATAGTTACGTAAGTTAATTCGTAAGTTACGCATATTTATTACTAATTAAAACGTTCGTAAATAAAATTGAACAAGTTTCGAGAAAGCCATTTAACTAAATACAAGTAAATTAATGTGAAAATTTTGTTTTAATTATTTATGTACGGTGAGCCAAGATCAAAACCTGCATTAATTCAAAAACGTTCAAAAATTAAATAAAAAAAACAAGTTTTTTAAACTGAAAGTAAGGAGCGACATTAAAACTTAAAACGAACAGAAATTATTCCGTATATGATAGGGACTGTCCCCTCCTCAACGCCTCGCTCTTTACGCTAAAGTTTGACTCTGTCTCACAACTTTATTTTTTAAAACAATAAAAAACTTTAGCGTAAAGAGCGAGGCGTTGAGGAGGGGACAGTCCCTTTCATATACGTATATTTATTACTAATAAAAACGTTCGTAAATAAAATTAAACAAATTTCGAGAAAGCCATTTAACTAAATAAAAGTAAATTAATATGAATTTTTTTTTAATTATTCATGTACGGTGAGCCAAGATCAAAACCTGCATTTATTCAAAAACGTTCAAAAATTAAATAAAAAAAACTAGTTTTTTATACTGAAAGTAAGGAGCGACATTAAAACTTAAAACGAACAGAAATTATTCCGTATATGAAAGGGCCTGTACCCTCCTCAACGCCTCGCTCTTTATGCTAAAGTTTGAATCTGTCTCACAACTTTATTTTTTAAAACAATAAAAAACTTTAGCGTAAAGAGCAAGGCGTTGAGGAGGGGACAGTCCCTTTCATATACGGAATAATTTCTGTTCGTTTTAAGTTTTAATGTCGCTCCTTACTTTCAGTTTAAAAACTTGTTTTTTTTATTTAATAATAAATAAACAGAACTACGATATGTTTTAGGTTTCTTACGTTGTGCTTAGTGTACTCTGCTATTCTAGTTGTCCATCTTTTGTTCGGTTTATGCAAGTCGTTGACTTACCAAAATCGTTGATTCGATCGAAGAGAGGAAAAAGAAAACTAGGGAGATAAGACACAAAAATAACAGAGACAGATTTGCGCGACCAGCTATAGGCGTACGTAGCTTCTTCTCTAGGGGGGGGGAGGCAGCCATATCTGTGATGAAGAGAGGGGGCTGAAGTTATATTGGCAGTTCACAAAACCTTACATTGCCAGCCAGGGACGTCCCGAGGGTCATTTTATTGGGGGGGGGGGCGGTTTTCGTAAATCTGACCGAATCGCTGCCTGATTTATGCCGAATTTTCTGCAAAAATCAGGAATTTTGCTAAATTTGGGCCAATTTTGCAAAATTTCTGCCGAAATTCTTGTCTTCCGCGAAAATTTTACCGAATGCCAAGAAAGTTGGAGGGGGGGCGTACCCCTCTTGTGCTTTTGATTGAAGAAAGTGTGTTTACGCACAGTTGATTATTTAGTCAGTCAAATTGGTTTCTAGAACAATAACTGTTGAATATTTAACGGGCCCTTTTTTTAGTGTTCTAAGAGTGCTTATATTTATTAGTAGGAAATCTTAATATTGAAATAGAAAATTAAGATTCAATCCGGCACTTTGGCATTAGTGTCTAATTAAATTAGAAAATTGGAATTAACTGCTTATGCTGAGAAACCATGTCTGGCATATCGTATTTTGATAATTTACTTTATATTGACATCTACATTTGTTTTCAGATAATAGCGTAAGCAGTAGTAATGAGATGATGGAAAGTAGCCGATCCGGCTCTCAAGAGGACGAAACTTCCCCAATGTCAGAATTAAATAACCTGAGTGAACCACAAAGTTCAGAGTAAGTCCTATTATTCATTTGCATAATACAGAACATAATCTGTATTTTTCAACATTGATCGCAGAGAACTGATTATATAGCATAAAGTTGACAAGTTTTGAACTTCTTCACTACCAGAACATAGCAATGATCTTGATGAAATCCAAAAAGTTGACGATTCGAATGGAAATTCAAAGAAATCAAAGCTCAAAATGTGAAATTGCCATTAGTAGGCAAATTTCTGTAAGAAATACTGATAATAAATGTTATGAGCTAATAACTGTCAATTACAGAAAACAAAAATTTTATGTGTCAACCAATTCTTGAATAGAAGTATTTCACTTTTGCAGAAGTGAAGATATAAGTAACAATGTTATCAAGAAATTTACATTTTGCAGAAATGAAGATATATGTAACAATTTTATCAAGAAATCTACTTCCAAGCGTTTACTGCTTCTTAGTTTAAGTGATATCATTATATTAAAACTTCTAATTTCTGTATTTTACAGGTTAAATAGTTCGGGGTACAAACTGTAAGTAAGGAGATACTTGGATCAATAGTAAACGAAATTATAAGAGAAAGGAATTTTGATAACAATTAATGCATAAATTCATTAAGTTTATCGTTACCGATCAAAAGCTACTAGCCTGAGAAAATTTTCCTAATTTTTGAAGAAGGGGGAAACACCCCGAAAATGCAAGCCATTTTAATAAAAACCTCACCGTTAGATTCAGCATATCATAGAACCCTAATGTAGAGGATTCAAGCTCCTATATACAAGAATGTGGAATTTTGAATGTTTCACCAGAAGAAAAATCACAGTTTGCTTATTTGTTTGTCTTTCTAACAGTTCATGGTATCGGACTGTAAGTAAGGAGCGACCCGGATCAATAGTAACCGAAACTTTAAAAAACGAAATTTTGATACCAATTGATACATCAAAAGAATCAGATTTTTATGTTGATTTCAAACATATAAGCTTCATCGAGTTTAGTCTTACCATCAAAAGAGAAAATCAAGCCTGTGAAAATTTGCCTTATTTTCGAAAAAAGGGGGAAACCCCTAAAAAGTCATAGAACTTTAATGAAAATCACACCATCAGATTCAGCGTATCAGAGAACCCTACTGTAGAAGTTTCAAGCTCCTATCTGCAAAAATGTGGATTTTTTATTTTTTGCCAGAAGAAAGATCACGGATGCGTGTTTATTTTATTTTTTTTCCAGGGGTTATCGTATCGACCCAGTGGTCCTAGAATTTTGTGAGAGGGCTCAACCAAATGGAAATTAAAAGTTATAGAGCCCTTTTTAAGGGACCAAAAAAATGGAAGGCAACTAGACCCCTCCCACACTCATTTTTTCTCCCAAGTCACCCGATCAAAATTTTGAGATAACAATTTTGTTCAGCATGGTCGAAATATAATAACTATGTCTTTGAGGATGACTTAATCCCCCACAGTCCCCTGGGGAAGGGCAGCAAGTTACGAACTTTGCCATATGTTTACATATAGTATTGGTTATTGGGAAGTATACAGAAGTTTTCAGGGGGATTTTATCTGGTAGTTGGGGGGGGGGGATCGTGGGTTACGTGGAAGGATCTTTCCACGGAGGAAGTTTTTATGGGAAGTTTTTAAGGGCTATTGCTATGAACGGGGTGCCGGATGTCCCAGCATTATTTTAAAAAACGATCAGAAATACAATAGAAAAAACAATTTTTTCAACTGAAAGTAAGGAGCAACATCAAAACTTAAAACAAACAGAAATTATTACATATAGGATTGGGTTTGCCCCCTAGTCATTAACTTGCTCTTTATGCTAAAGTTTTTTTGTACTTTCATCAGAGTTATTTATTCTAATTAATGGCCTTTACGATTGAGGGATCATTCTTAAATAATTGGAACAAAATTTGAACTCTAGCGTGAAAAGCGAGGTATTGACTAGGGGGTGAACCCCCTAATATACGTAATAAAAATATACAGATATAGAAGTTCGTTACGTAAGTTAATTCGCAAGTTACGTCAGATCAAAATTTCGAGAAAGCCATTTAGACAAAAAGTAAAGTAAAATTAATATGCAAATTTTGTTTTAATTATTCATGTCCGGGGAGCCAAAATCAAAGCTGCATTAATTTAAAAACTTTCAGAAATTAAACAAAAAAAAAACAAGTTTTTTTTTAACTGAAAGTAAGGAGCGACATTTAAACTCAAAACGAACAGAAATTATTCCGTATATGAAAGGGGCTGTCCCCCTTTCATATACGGTAAAGTTTGACTTTTTCGTAAACGCTAAAGTTTGACTTTTTTGCACAACTCTACACTTTTTAAAACAATCAAAAACCTTAGCGTGAAGAGCGGGGCGTTGAGGAGGGGACATCCCCTTTCATATACGGAATATTTTCTGTTCGTTTTAAGTTTTAAGGTTGCTCCTTACTTTCAGTTAAAAAAAAGGTGTCGAACTGACGGTTCGAGAAGATTGGGATCGGGCCCATTAGAAGCTAAATTAGAAGTTCGAGTGCCCTTTTTAAGGTACCTACAAGTTTGACCAAGGGAAAGTGGCGTTTTCTAGCATTCTCTGGCACCAAACTAGGATTTTCCCCCAAAGAGGACCAAGTTGCTATCGATTAAAAATTCTGAGGTAGCCAATCAACTTAAAAATATCAGTGAACAATATATTGAGCTCTCCAGCTGCAGAGAAAGTAATGCTGCACGGTGACCGATTTGTTCCTGAATTAAATAAAAAAAACAAGTTTTTTTTAACTGAAAGTAAGGAGCGACATTAAAACTTTACGCTAAAGCCTCGCTCTTTACGCTAAAGTTTTTTATTTTTAAAAAAAATAAAGTTGTGTGACAGAGTCAAACTTTAGCGTAAAGAGCGAGGTGTTGAGGAGGGGACAGCCCCTTCCATATACGGAATAATTTCTGTTCGTTTTAAGTTTTAATGTCGCTCCTTACTTTCAGTTAAAAAAAAAAAAATTATTTAATTTCTGAACGTTTTTGAATTAATGGAGCTTTGATTTTGGCTCACTGTACATGAATAATTAGAATGAAACTTGCATATTAATTTTACTTCTTTAGGCTAAATGGCTTCCTCAAAATTTTGTTATGACGTAACTTATGAATAAGCGTACTTAACGAAATTCTATGTTGTTATTTGTTTTTTAGGTATATTATGGGGTTTAACCCTTGTCGGTAGCGTGCGCCTCACGCTTAAATTTAGATTTTGTTTAAATCACAACCTCTTAAACGCAAAGCTCGTTTAGTTAAAATGTATAGATATTTTCTAAGTACTAAAAAAACTTTAGCACCAAGCGCGAGGTATTGAATAGGGGGCAAACCCCTCATATACGTAATAATTTCTGTTTGTTTTAAGTTTTAGTGTTGCTCCTTACTTTTAGTTGAAAAAACTTGTTTTTTTAATATAGTTTCTGATTGTTTTTTAAATAATGCTGAGAACTTCGGCGCCCCCTTCATAGAAATGTCCCGTCCCCCAGAGAAATATCCTCCAAGGAAAGATCCTCCCCCGTAACTCCCTCCTCCGACCCCCCCCCCCATCAGAACAAAATCTCTCCTGAAACGTCTGTATGCTTCCCATTAACCAATACTGTTTGTAAACAATGGGCAAAGTTCATAAATTGCATCCCTTCCCCCAGGAACTCTGGAGGATTAAGTCATTCTCAAAGACATATTTATTAGATTTTCGGCTATGCTGAACAAAATGGCTATCTCAAAATTTTGATTGGGTTGCTTCGGGGGAAAAATGAGCGTGGGAGGGGGCCAAATTGCCCTCCAATTTATTTGGTCACTGAAAAAGGGCACTAGAACTTTTAATTTCCGTTCAGATGAGCCCTCTCACCATATTCTAGGATAACTGGATCGATACGATCACCCCTGGGAAAAAAAAAACAAAAAAAAACAAATAAACATACATCTACGATCTTATTTCTGGCAAAAAATATGAAATCCCGAATTTTAGCTGACAGGAGCTTGAAACTTCAGCTGTAGGGTGTTCTAATACGTTGAAGCTGATGGTGTGATTTTCATCAAAGTTCTATGACTTTTAGGGGTTGTTTCCCCCTTTTTTCAAAAATAAGACAAATTTTCTCAGGCGTGTAACTTTTGATAGGTAAGACTAAACTTAATGAAACTTATATATTTGAACTCAGCATAAACATCTGATTCTATTGATGTATCTATTGGTATCAAAATGCCGGTTTTTAGATTTTGGTTACTATTGAGCCGGGTCGCTCCTTGCTACAGTTCGTTACCACGAACTGTTTGAAAGTCAGGTAGTCTGTAAAAGGTAAATGGTTAAAATGGGCGTTTATCTTAATGCTTGATTTAAATACTTCGATTCACTTGATTTTCCATGAAATTATCTTTTGTGATGTATAATTCTACTGCAGCTCTTATGAAGCAGAGGTGGTGGATCATTGTGTTGTCGGGAGGGGAGGGGCAGGTGCCTTAAAAGAACACATTTTAATGCCCAAATTTTTTAACTATCCATGAACCTTTAGATAAATATAGAAACGGGTATTGGGGAGAGGTATGAATTAATCTCTCTTCATGTAGACGAAGCCTGAATAAGGGTGTTGAGCAGTAATACCTCTCTTTTCATTGCAGAAAAATGTCTTTGAAGTTTATTTAACTAAACGGATTTGCTTCACATTTCATAAATTATACAGGGATCTGTAAGTGCGCATCAGCTATCATAAAATACGGACAGCGGGTAATCTTACAGGGGAGGAGAGCAGTTGCCCCCTATAAAATGGTAGGCTACATTTTAATGGCCAAATATGCTAACGCCCATTGAGCCTTCAGATAAATGTCGAATAAGTTTTGGGGAAGGAGTGGAGAGTATAAATTGATATTTAATCCCTGTTATTAATGCTGGGGGAGGGGGGTGGTGGTAATAGTGCCCCACCCATTGTGAGAATCTGTTTCTGTGTTCCATAAGATTATACATTCATATGCCTACCGGCGTGGAGGTGTAAATGTGACACAGGGCATCACGAGTCTTGCCAGAAAATTTATCGGGGGAGGGGGTAGGTAAGTGCGACCAGGAGTATTTCAGCGATTTTAAACTGTAATATTATTTTCTTCTGTTTATACACAATAGTTTCAATACATTAAGACATCTGTATACAATGTATTTTAACATCAGAGAATCTTATTTTATTGGTCGCGATGGCTTCAGCCGTGTAGAAGATCAAAAGTTACTCAGAACTTCCAACAACATGAATAATAGTGCCCTCTCTGTCCATCCTAAATTCTGTAATAAAAATATTATTAAGGAACTAATGAGTAAAACTACTGTTCACCTAAAATTTTGAATAAATGTTCAAATTGTGTTTAAAATTTGAATTGCAATCCAACATTTTAATCCTTCAGCCGAAAAACTAAAAAAAGTGGGATGCTATGAATCAATTTACAGTTATTGATATGTACGATTTAACAACATGCAATTAAGCGTTCATGGGGATGGTAACCCGCATCCTATTGTGGTTCGGCCTGGGCATGATTTGGAGAACCATAAGAAATTAAAATAAGAAAAATTCGATTTTCGACTGAAAGTAAGAAGCAATATTCAAACTTAAAGGAACAGAAATTAATCCGTAAATGAGGGAGGCTGCCTCTTCTTTGACCCTCGCTCTTTCGCTAATGTTTGACTTTTTGTCCCAGCTCTCAAAGAACGATTATTGAAACAGCGGGACCGTTGAATTGGAAAAAGAAGCTTTCAAGAACTATAAAACTTTAACGTCACGATTGAGGGTGAGGCAGGGGCAGCTCCCCTCATATACGGAATAATTTCTGCTATTTTTATGTTTTGATGTTGCTGCTTACTTTCAGCTGAAAAAAGCTTCTTTTTAAAAAATTAAAACTGATGAATAAATCTTCAGCTATCCAAAAAATGTCAAGTTCCTTGTTGGCAAAAAATCAACAAATATTTTCAGAAACCTGTTTTTTGTAAAGAGTATTTCTGCGAAAAATAAAGATCTTCTTTTGGATCTAGTCTAATGAATTGTTGGCATCTTTCTAGTAAAATAACAAAGGAAAAAAAGAAGGCAAAGTGAAGCCGAATCGTAAAATCAATGTTTTAAACGGAAAGTAAGTGATAACAAAGCGGAGTTTTTTGTTTTTTTTATGGCATGGACTCATGATATTATCTATAGTTCAATGAATTTGTTTGAGTAAGAAATTGAAAATTGTATTGCTGAGATTGAGAGAGAAATTAATTTTTATTAAAGACCAATATTCACAAAAAAAAATCATATCAAACAGACCTACCACGTGAAAATCTATACAGATTTGTTTGTGGCAGGACAACATTTTACTCACTTACTACATATATATTGGAAACAAACAAAAAAGACAAGAAAAAAAAAATGCAATTTTATAAATAAGTAATATTAAACCTCGTGGGAACCGCAAACCAATACTTACAGAAGACAGCCCCCTCCCCTCACCCCTCCTTACTCATCAAGAAATTCTCTATCTCATTTTTAAAAGAGGGCACACTCTCAGCCATCCTAGTGCTTTCCGGAAGACTTAAAAGAGGACACACTCTCAGCCATCCTAGTGCTTTCCGGAAGACTGTTCCATACCGAAACACCCACATGCCTAAATACAAAGCTAGACCAAGTAGTGTGTCGTCTCTCTTGTACTAGGTCCGCGGAATTCCTTGTATCATAAGAATGGTACGCAAAATTCGATGATAAAACATCAAAAAAATAACTAGGTGCTAAATTATTTAAACACTGATACACGAAAATACCCATCCGATAATCTCTCAACTGCCCAACATTTAAAATATTAAAATGGTGAAAACAATCCATTGTACGTTCCCATTTTTCAAAATCACTGAGCAGGCGCAGCGCTTTATTCTGCACAATTTGCATCCGTTTAAAATTTCCAGCAAAATTACTAGCCCACACAGAACAACCGTATACAATGTAAGGATGAATAAGTGAATTATATAAAATTTTCAAAACTGAGACAGGAAAAACATGTTTAAATCTACGAATCAGCCCTAAACCCCGCGCAACTTTCACCGATACAATTTCGCTATGTGTTTTCCAATTTAAATTACAATCAATCTGAAAACCAAGATACCTTGTATCAAATATCTGCTTAATCTCTGTACCATTAAAATTAACTAAACCGAAAACATTATCAATAACTCCACTACGACTAAAAATCATGTAATTAGTTTTACTTGCATTCACTGCTAAGCAACTAAGACTAGTAAAAACATTCAGGTTATGTATCACTTTATTTGCTTTTTAAACAAGCTCACTCAAAGCCTTTCTAGCAATCGCTATAGCTGTGTCATCCGCAAAGGATGTTATAGCGGCATCAGGAATGTAGAACCGTAATGTGTCGACGTTAATTAAATATAAAAGCAGACCTAACACAGAACCTTGCGGTACCCCTCATAGTACAGGACGAGGAGAACTGACAATATCCCCCACTACTACACGCATTGATCTACCATACAAATACGAACGAAACCAATTAATCCAATTTCCTTGTATCCCTAATTGTGACATCCTATCTAACAAAAGCTCAAAATTAACAGTAGCAAAAGCTTTCTTAAAATCAATAAAAATAGTTAAAGGAGTAGAGCCGCTCTCGAATACATTGTTTAAAACATGAAGAAGATGGTGCACTGCATAACTAGTAAAATGAGATTTTCAGAATCCAAATTGCGTGTCACATAAAAACCCCAGAGAATTAAGGTAGGAATACAGTTTCTTACGAACAACTTTTTCAAATATTTTTAGAACAGTGGCAGAACCTCCAGTCAGTCTCCAGTTTGACATTTCTCTTTTGTCACCACCTTAATGCAAAGGAATAATTTTTTGTGTTTCTTTGATCTTCTGTACCTTAATTTTTTGTGCCCCTTTTTGTGTACCTTTGATCTTCATTTTTGCGAACCAGTGGAGAAAAAAGAATGATGATTCACAACAAGTTGCTCATATAATATTTTGAAGCTTATGGTTTGCAATTTGGGACATTTTGGTTAATAAAAATCTATAAAAACTATTATAATTAGCAAAATACCATGTTTTTAGTTGTAAGACATTTTTTTTGCAACACGAGTCCTCTGATCCCCCAAGATACGCCCCTGATATTTTATTTATGTAAAATCTATCTGGTCTAGGTATACTTTACCCTCATTGAAACGGCTATGTTCTTGTGTCTGCACCTTATCTAGATCATCTAGAAATAAAGTTACCGTAACATGTGAGCTGATCACAGAGAATTTATCATCTTCATTATTCAAAAGCTTTCTATTAGTGTTTTATGAAGATCTTGTGAAACTAATCCTTTGCCAAATCTTGTTCATAATTCTAATAGCATAGCTCCTAAAATCACTTCCAAGCTACTTTTGATATCCATCAAACAGTTCGTGGTAACGAACTGGAGCGACCCGGCTCAATAGTAACCGAAACTCTAAGAAACGGAATTTTGATACCAATAGATACATCAAAAGAATCAGATTTTTATGCTGATTTCAAATATATGAGTTTCATCAAGTTTAGTTTCACCCATCAAAAATTACGCGAGAAAATTTGCCTTATTTTCGAAAAAAGGGGGAACCCCCCCTGAAAATAACATCATCAGATTCAGTGTATCAGAGAACCTTACTGTAGAAGTTTCAAGCTCCTATTTGCAAAAATGTGGAATTTTATATTTTTTGCCAGAAGAAAGATCACGGATGCGTGTTTATTTTTTTTAAATTTTTTATTATTTTTTTCCCCCAGGGGTCATTGTATCGATCCAGTAGTCCTAGAATATCGTCAGAGGGCTCATTCAAAAGGAAATTAAAAGTTCTAGTGCCCTTTTTAAGTGACCAAAAGAATTGGAGGGCAACTTGGCCCCCTCCCACGCTCATTTTTTCCCAAAGTCACCCGATCAAAACCCCCCACAATCCCCGGGGGAGGGGCTGCAAGTTATGAACTTTGCCCACTGTTTACATATAGTTTTGGTTATTGGGAAGTATACAGAAATTTTCAGGTGTAATTTTTGTGGGGGGGGGTGGGTCGGCGGAGGGGATTACGTGGACGGATCTTTCCATAGAGCATGTTTCCTTGGGGAAGGGAATTTTCTATGAAGGGGGTGGCAAATTTCCCAGAATTATTTAAAAAACGATCAGAAATTAAATAAAAAAAACAAGTTTTTTCAACTGAAAGTAAGGAGCAACATTAAAAATCAAAACGAACAGAAATTATTACGTATATGAGAGGGTTCGCCCCCTAGTCAATACCTCGCTCTTTATGAAAATTTTTTTTTAGTACTTTCGAAAGAGCTATCTATTCTAATTAAACGGTCTTTGTGATTCAGGGGTTTGTGATTCGAATAGAATTCAAACTTTAGCGTAAAGAGTGAGGTATTGACTTGGGGGGCGAACTCCATAATATACGTAATAAAAACATACGAATGTCGAAATTCATTACGTAAGTTAATTCGTAAGTTACGTCAGAACACAATTTCGAGAAAGCCATTTAGCCAAAAAAAAAGAAGAAAATTAATAGACGAATTTCGTTTTAATTATTCATGTACGGTGAGCAAAAATCAAAGCTGCATTACTTCAAAAACGTTCAGAAATTAAATAAAAAAATAAGTTTTTTTAAGTGAAACTAAGGAACGACATTAAAACTTAAATCGAACAGAAATTATTCAGTATATGAAAGGGGCTGTCCCCTCCTCAACGCCTCGCTCTTTACGCTAAAGTTTGACTCTTTCTCACAACTCAATTTATTTAAAACAATTAAAAACTTGGCGTTGAGAAGAGGACAGCCTCTTTCATATACGGAATGATTTATATTAGTTTTAAGTTTTAATGTAGCTCCTTACTTTCAGTTAAAAAAAAACTTGTCGGTGTTGTCGACTAGAAGTATTCACTCGAAAATGATAATAGATCATCTTTATTATGAACCTGGATTCCCCATTTTTCCTCTGCTTGTGCTTCACCTTTAGGTTTCCTAGCAATCCATTCTTGAAAGTGACATTGATGTGATTACCTTCAGTTTCCTTCCGAATCTACCTCTAATTGTATTTCGTATTTTCATTTTGTTTTTGTATTTCAAAGGGATTTGTTTTTTCTAAGTACTTCTCTTTTTCAGTTTCAACGATGAGTCAACTCAACAATATGTTTGAAACATCCGATTCGTCTTAAAAAAAAGTTTATGATCTCATTCGTGTCTACAGTGCTTGTGCAATAATATTTTTTGGTATGTGCCACATTTTTGTTCAATGCTTGAAAAGAGTAAATTATACGACAATCATGTTTTCGATAATATAATTTAGAGAAATGAAAACAAGCTTGATTATGCCCCCTTTTACACCCTATGAGTTATAATTCTCAGATGTACTCTACTTGTATTTTGTATAATAGCATATACTTTTTGTCCATTTTAACTAGTCTCATATATGTTGATAGATTGCTGTTCAAGATTCCAGCTGATTCTCTAAAGCCTGGATTCCCACGGGCGTCTATAGAGTAATTTTGGTCGTAGTTGTGATAGGAGCAGGAATGGTGAGTTTTCTAGTCGTAGTAGCAGAAGAAGTAATTCATGGGTAGTCATTAAAGGAATACCGCTAGTGAGAATGCAGTAATCGTAAGAAGAGTTGTGATAAGAGTAGAAGTGGCATTAGTAGTAGCAGTCGGGGAAGGAATCCTACCAAGACAAAGCGTAGGCGTCGTAGAGTAGTTGTAAGAGTCGAATGTAGAATTAGTAATGTCGTCAAATTAATGGTTGTATTAGCAGTACCAGTAGTGTAGTCGTTGTAAGACTAGCTATGGTAAGAAAACAACCACGACTATCGAAATTGCGGAAAGAGTACTAGAGATAATAACAGTACTGGTCGCAAATCCGTGTTTTTTTAGGGGGGGGGGGGGGTAGGGTAAATACTCTGTAAAGCTGGATTTACTCCAAGTTAATTTTAAAAGTGTCAATGTCTAACTTTATGTTAATGTTAACATCAACGCCGAGTTAGAGTCAATTTAATTTTTTCACGTATTTGATTATATTAACAAATTCTATATCTTTTTGCACAAAGTTAAATGTGGGAAAGGGATTGGGGCCCTATTTTGGGTCCTCCAATTTTGACACTTAAAGAGTCCTTACGTCATCCTGGCTTCAGCAAGGTGTAGCGCCCACATTTCAACTAACATTTTCTTTGATTTATGATGCCTCTGTTTTTACATGGGCCTTTTGCAAAATTACGTGCCCTTGTGCATGGGAACATAGTGGTATGTCTCACCTGAAGGGATATTTTTTAGACTCTGAACAATTTTATATAAACGAAAACCTTGAGATGTTATTGCACTACCATGCAAAGCATAAAAAGGCAGTAAGATACCCTCGGATGCAATTTCTTTTTATAGTTTAAACCTGTTTCATTGTTAAAGCAGTAGTTGCAGATTTGTAAAGAGTGAGTTAAGGTCTATAGTAACCGAAAACTTGAAAAATGGGTTTTGAAAAAAAAAATGTATATTCAGAAAAATGTTCGTTTAAAGGTGATTCTGGAAAGATTAGTGTTTTATAGGTTTATGTTAAAACTAAAGATCATTGCAGAAATTAATCATATAAAATTTAAAGAAAATCTGAAAACTTCTAGAAAAGGTGCTGGATCAAAAATGTAAGTACTCCATTGAAATTACCATCGTCAAAAGCCTAAACAATGGGAGATTTAGAGCCCCCATTTTGAATAACATGGAAAGTCGCTTTTACATGATGAAGTCAGCAGGAAAATAGAAAAATCAAAAAAAAAAAAAAAAACACAGGGGGCACATTATTTGTTGTTGTTTATACTACTGCCTAGACTACGACAAAAAGAGTGAATTAAACTCTGAGATTACAATGAACCCTCAATTAAACGCTACAAGTAGTTGGAATCACAATTGGATTAAAAACAAAACAGCATTAGAATAATTTCCTTTTCATACTCATTCAAAAGGTATAGAATCTACTAAGCATAGAGTTGCCTATCAACAGGGTCATCCTTGGTTTCGAATTGCATATCCAATATTGGGTCATTTTTGTTGAGTTAAGATCATCTTAGTGGGCAGTCAGATCCCCCCCTCCTTCAATCCTATTTATCAAATTTATTACTGCCTCTTTGTCGTATAAATACATAGTGAATCCGATTCGAAAGGTCTGGAATCATTGGTGCAGGAAACCAACTCATATTGATAGAAAAGCATCATGAAGTGTTGAAAACTATTTTTTTGGAAGGTCCCGGGGACTTTTTTGGTTTTCACTTTGTGTCCCACCTTACTCCCTTTTTCTTGTTTTTATTTATTAATCTGGTATATTTCATTAATTTTTATAATTAAACTTTTTCATTGTTTGTTAAACTAAATATATTAAAATCAATTGGAATGTATCAGTATTAATTAAATTAGTGTTTAAGTAATATGTCAACTCATTAAATTTTGGATATTATGGAGCCTTTTGAGGAGCCGAATATTGTTGATTTTCTACCCTGAATAGATTGTATATTCTATTTATCCTGGGGTTCTAGCACAATCCAAACTCTAAACAATATAACAATTACCATCTGGTACGTTACTGTGTTGAAAGACTTTTACTATGTTGTCAAGGAGTTTTTGAACCTGTTAAGAGTTTCTGAAACTCGTCTTCCATGTAATTACGTAATATACAATCGATTTATTCAGGTAGGATGGATGGAGTGCTTAGGAAAGGAATGAGACTCGAAATGAATAAGGAAGGAAGCTTTCAAGTCTTGCTCGCTTGGGAAGAAATTCATAATACAGAAAAAATGGAATTTCGGTTGCCTATCTTGTGCAATATTTACGACGTAGAGCTGTTAAAATGATCAATCTTTCGTACATATTTTATCGTGGTCTAAATACTGCTCTGATTTTGAATCGCAATGAAAAAATTTAAATACATTTTCTACGTTGTATAAGTAATGACCTTTTGCTATATTTTTTAATATTGAAATATTGATCTGTTCAATTGCTCGCTTACATTGCCATGAACTTACTCTATTCAATTTCCTGAGTAAAGACACATACCCAAGGGTACAAGGCAAAATTCAAATACATTTTCTACGTTGGATAAGTAATGACCTTTTGCTATATTGTTTAATATTGAACTATTAACCTATTCAATTGCTCTCTTACATTGCCGTGAACTTAATCTATTCAATGTCCTAAGTAAATACACATACCCAAGGGTTCAAGGCAAAATTCAAATCAATTTGTACGTTGGATAAGTAATGACCTTTTGCTATATTGTTTAATATTGAAATACTGACCTAATAATCAATACATTAAAATAAACAATTGTCGAAGTATCTCCTAAAAAAACAACTAAAAAACTGATTAGCCCATTGCCCAAATGGGCAATGGGCAAATGGGCACATAAAGATATCCAACAATTTATCCGACAAGACACATACCCAAGGGTATATAAATCGCATAAATTCGGTGGTTTTAATAAACTTGTAACATAAAATTTACAAACAATAACGTCAAAAGCAAATGAGTTAGCGGATTAAAAAGCACCAGGTTTCCATTTTAAACTTCACCGTCATCTATATATGGCAACTTATGGTTCCAGAAAAGACCTGAAATTTAAAAAACGTAGGTGATAATACTGATAATAACGTTGTCATTAGTTGCAAAAAGAATCCATGGTCTAAGTATGTATGACTAAAAAAGTTTTTTTTTTTAATGAAAGTAAAGAGCTACGTTAAAACAAAGTGAATTGATTCTGTATATGAGGGGCTACCACCCCTAACACGTTGAAAATTTATATTCAACGGGGAGAAGGAGAGAAAATCCTTGCATATTTGGATAGTTTATGGGTTCAATACATAAAATTACTTTTAAAGTTGTAGTTTAAAACTTGTTCAATCAAGGGAGAGAAGTCATCGGACAAATGTTGTTCAAAGGGAATATCCCCTCTCTCATCCACCTCCTTAAGGACAATGTATAAATATGATTTTATTTCACGCCCAAAGTGTTATTGCAATTGAAAGGGAGTTGTAACACTCTCAACATCCATATTTCATATCTATTCAAAATATATTCCTCTAAGCGAATGAGAATCTGAGGGTTAAATCTTCCCTCCACATTGATCTCAAGGACAAACCACGAAAAGTGTAAAATGTAGACCTTACGTTAGGCTTTAACCAAAAAAGAATCCATTGATGCCTAATTCCCTATCCCTAGCAGCCATAGAAATAGTGCAGCAACCTTAAGTATGACTGTTTAAACAGCGTAACAGACATTAATTTTGTAATAGACTTTATCTATATCTAAGCATGTATATGATACTTTATAATTTTTATCTGAATTAGCCCTGTCCTGTTTTTTTATGACCTTTAATTAAACCTGACAACCTGTGAAAATAACGACTACAGAAGCATTGGATTGAGCAATTTTGCCTAATTTTCTAAACTACGTAAATTCAATACATTCTAAAGTTACATTCTAAAGTAGGGAACTCTAAAGTTAATATATTCACATATTTCAAATGAGTTTAAGATCCTTTAATGTATTTAGAAATTTCTAAGAAAAATAATAGGTTGAACTGAGAACATGGGTCAGTAGCATTCAGTAGCATTCAAAAAAGAATAATGTACCACAGACATCTCACCTTTATAATCAAGAAGGCTTCCTCTTCAGAAATGAAGAAGAAAAAACTGATATCATAACAGCGAGAATCTGAAAACAATGCAGACTTGAAAGGGAATTATAATAATATTTTTAACTATTGAAGATAGTTAAACCTAGATTTTCTTGTTATTTTTCAGAAAAGGTTCTTCAATTTTTTTTTCTTTTTTCTTTGCCACCATTATGTTTCTTTGACTTACTAACATATGGCTGAATTAAATTTTTTTTTTTTGCTTTTGGGGAGGGTTTTGCAAGACAAGCATTTTATATAAAACTACCTATGTCAAAACACATCATCTTTTAATATTAATTTCTCAAATGAAAAGTAAGGGAAAAAGAATTGTGCTTTCAAGGAGCCTTAGGGGTGCCTCATTAATTAATTTAGGAATATTAATTGAATAATACTTTTGAATTTATTGTTTGATTTAGGAAGTATTTTAATTAAAAATAAAACTAATATACTTGTAGAACGTCCCCGAAATTATAGCTTTTACAGGGGCTTATTCAAGATAATAAAAAGAAAGTAAAAAAAGCAAAATAAAACAAACCAATAGCAAGGTTCGAAGGAAAATAAGTTAAACAAAAGATCTAAAGCCGAACCGAACAATCCTAACAAAATTTTAGCAATAAATAATAAGAAAAACTCAGAAGATTGGTCTAAGTGTAGAATAAAATTTATGATGTGTTTTTCACCTGTTTTGTCGACATGTTGTCTAAAGCACTTATTCAGAAGAAAAAATAGAAATTAAAACATCGAAACATGAAAAACAATGTAGACCTAAGGATATATTATAAATCATAAACATAAAAGCAATAATGAAACTTAAGATAAAAAAACACAAATAAACAAACCAAATAGAGTATAGAATTGCTTCTGCCTAATCTAATAAGCAAACAAATGAAAATTGAATTTGCTAAAGGTTGAAAGTGTCATGGAAACGAATCATACTTGTAATTAAGCACAAGCTAAATCTATCTAACCTATGAATTTTGACTTGTAATGCTACCTAAATTTTGTATTTATTAACTCTGTGCTTGAAAAGTGAATTAGTACTTTTTCCTTCCATAAGTTTTAGTCAAGCTTTGGATACTGCTGTTTGTTAGATTCTACTGGGTAGGCTAAGCTGTTTAGTGATTCGGCATGTATCATTAAAATGGTTTAAATCTTATCTTCCTGGGAGAAAGCCTAGAGTGAATATTGATGGTTACATTTCACAAGATTTAGGGGTACGATCCCCAACTGCACCTGACTTGTGTTGATACTTAACGTTTTTATGTGCCTGAAGTATTACTTGCATCATATGGTAATGACACTGTGTTCGCATTAACCTCATCTTGTTCGATTCCTTTGATTGAAAAGGCTAGTAAAGTGACAAAGGAATTGGTAAGTTTTGTTAGACATAGTTTTCTATCTATTAATGTTTTTAAGACGAATTTTATGACTTTTAGCGGAGTTACTATTCCTTATGTCTTAGAAAACAAAATTTGCCTGAATAGTGTATTTTTAAATGAAGTTTTTAGCGTCACTTTTTAGGTTTTTATCTTGATTATACGTTGAGCTGGAAACTGCGTTCCATTGCTTTAACTTCAAAAATGGCAGGATGTTTGGGCTGTTAAGACTAAACAATGAGCTTCCATCAAGAATCTTAGTGTTCTGGCACCGTTATCTTATCGGCCCGTATTTATCTAATGGATGTATGATGTGTACTAGTTCCTTTGTGTCAAGCTTTTACAAGATTAAACTGTTTTGGAATTAGGATCACACAAGACTTGAAAATAATACTTTGTGTTGCTTTACTAAGGAAAATATTTTACTAACTGTTTATAAGTCAAGGGAATTTAAACTAGCTATTTTTGTATACCAATAGTTGAATAAAATTACCTGATTACTTTTAGGAAATATTTGTATAAATCATCTCATCATTGTTCTAAACACTAAGGATTCCTTGCGGATATTGTCTGACGCTCAGAGTTCTCAGCAAGTTTCAGTCTTGCCATGTTTTGCCGGACCACAAGTAAGGAATCCTCTACCGGAGGGAATAAGGCTGGCAGAGAATGCTAACCAGTTCAAGAGAAGGTTGGAACGTTACCTTCTCGGAAGTTAATAATGATTTAGATTAGATTCTTTTTGTTCGTCTTTGTATGAAAGTGAAGTTATGTTATCATGAACATAGAGTAGGTTGTAAGGATGTAAAAAAATCATCATAAGGTACCCAAGAGGTTTTCTTGATAGCTGTTTAAAAATGTTACAATATTACTAATAAACTTATCTTATTTATCGTGTTAAGCAGAAAAACCCCTCGAGTTTTTGAAACACCTTATTATGGTATACAAACATATGAACAATGTGAAATAAAACATATGAAACAATGAAACAATATAAAATGAAAGTAAAATCTATTTTCCCGAGTGACAGTAAAGGGCAACATTAAAAGTTCAAACGAACATAATTACCCTAATATAAGGGATGCCAGAACAGTTCTCAAACCTCCTCCCGCTATATACACCTTCCTAAAAGCTTTCTTAACTACTGCTTTCCTGAAAGCATGCTATAATGCAACAAATAGGCAGTTGGTAAATGGAAGTGCTTTACATGGTGACAGTCTTTCAAAACCCTTTGATCGGCAGTTTTATACCATATTTTAGGGAAAGGCAATTTCTTTTGAAGCATTGACATGAATGAATTGAACTTTAGCGTAAACATACAAAAAGGGGGAAGAAGTAGTTCATCTGAAAATATGCCTTAACTTATGAACCTTGTATCACAAGGAGTTGACAAAACGAATAATATTATCAAGAAAATGATTTGCACACGAGAAATGAAGGGGAGAATAAAACCATGGGCTTAGGGGGTACAAGACCCTATGTCCTTCATTAATTCCATGAAATATAATAACCATTCCAAGTCGTCTTCTTTTCTATTACTTATGAACTCAATTTATCCTGATTACAACTACTTACAATGCAGTTCAAGCCACGTGAATGTAAATCCGATCGAAAAGTTCAAGATTAATTTTAGCATTGTATACGTTCTTTTAAAGGAATTTCCCAGACAAAAGACGTAAAAAGATATGGTACCTAGATCCAGTTTTTAGTGAAAACTCGCTGACATAAAATGGATCAACAGATAAAATGGGGTGGATCACTGTGCTTGCTATATCTCCCAACCGTTTCTAAAAAGATGATGGTGCTAGAGACTGTACAGTTATACCAATACTGAATTTAAGTGCACCGGGGGTGGAGACACAACTCTGCCGGCTTAAATTCAAAATTGACCCATTTTTTAAACTTTTTTACTCCCCGATTGCAGAAAATCTTTTTAACCCGTCAGATTTCAGCTGAGCATGATTTGAGTGAAATTGGTGCTCTTAGATGTCGCTATGAAAAACTGTAAATCTTGTGTTAATGTAGCCTCCTCTAAGAGACCAAATCAGGGTAAGCGAAACAGCAAACATAGTTCTGCTGGTTCTGTCTGCTACGAAAAAGTAAGTAAAGAAAAAACCGTTGTGCAGTCTAAAGATTACCTTGAAACCAAGATATGCCAGAACAAATTTGAAACCTGGCATTACGTGACAGTCATTTCTAGCTCATCAACATGATGTAGAAAAAGTTGACCTGCCAGATTCATCCTAATATATCTGAAAGTGCCATTTTGTTCAATTATTCTTACTCTTAGTACAATTAACCGAGGTAATGCACTATTGAATTAAAAGTTTAAAGAAATAAGAAAATGCTTTTATAATTCCTCAGAAAGAAGGGACGTAACTCCTTAGAAATACTCCTGTTTGAAAAGTCATCGACACAAAAACTGCCAGTAATTTTCCTGGTAAAAGTAAGATTCGAAACATAGTTGTGTTTCTTACATGTTGACTGTAATCCATACGTAAAAATAAGCTCTTTTTCAAAGCAATAAGTTTTGCCCAAGAAATTATCCTCAGTTTATTCTATTCCATAAAAATTGGTATATAATAGCTTGAAGCCACTTCACCACCATACCAAGTTTGAAAATTGACTATAAATTTAGAGTTTTTCCGGGTATGCTGGCAACTTGGAAGTGTTAGTCCTTCAAGTCAGTTTGGCTAGTAGAGATTGTAGTTGTTCTTGAACTGGGCACCAACTGGTGCCCTTTTTTAATTTTTGGCAGCCGATTGTCAATTCACACATAAGATCATATTCAATAAAAATAAAATGTAATAAATACATTCTGGCGATAAGGCTTTGAAAAAAAAAATGAGAGATTGTTTGAAGAGCAGAACCAAAATCAGTGCTAATTTACTGCACAACGCAAGTCTTGAGCAATTGCAGTTTTATTTACGAAGTTGCATAGAAAATGGTATTAAAATGCTCTATTTTAAACGATAGTAAATTCAAAAGAATATATCTAGTGAATTTTAGACTTTAACAATCGAGACAGAGGTAGGGTTACCGTACAAACTGGATGTAGTTCAAAACCACTTTTCACCCTATTCTTAGTTACTGGGTGTACGCATGATGACTATGAAATAAGATTAACCATTCAATTTAAAACAGTATCTACTCTCTCTTTTAATGTAATTAATTAAAAAAAAATTTCCTAAAATTAATTTTTTCAAAGAAAATTAAAGGCAATTTTAAACTTAAGCTCAGGAGATATGAACACCTGTTAAAATTCAAACTCAAAACGACCAGAAATTACTATTAAAGAATAAATGAAACCCAAAACGAACAGAAATTAAATAAACAATCAATGCGAACAAACATACAATATATATTAATGTAAATGAGTAAATAAATCTTAAAACGAGTAAAACTTAAATTGAATATGCAAATAAAACTTGAAGCGAATAAAAATCACCACAAACAAGAGTTTGGGTATCGCCTCACAGCAGAAGCCTAAAACCTGCTGCGTCATTGGCGCCTTACTTAAAACTATATGAAAACTATATAACAGTCTTGGAAAGTATAAACAACATCAAAATTAATATTAGACAGATATTAATTGCTGAAGGATCCATCAATTGAAGATTTTTTTTTCAATGTAGTTTTTATTTTCATTTTCAATGCTGTAAGAACTGGAAAAGAATAAATTTGTAATATAAGAGAAATTCATTTTCAGTGAAGCACCAATGACGCAGAAGGCTTTAGGTTTTTGCAGATAAAGAAGGGGGCAGTATCCAAATTTTGTTTGTAGTGAAACTATATTTGTCTTGACTAATCTTGGAAAGAACTAATAAATTAAACTGAATATTTGATGTATAGTGATATTAATTGCTGAAAGCCCATCAGTTCAAAATTTTACTGTAATTTTAATATTTATTTTCAATATTAAGTACAAAAGAAAACATTTGTAATATAATTTGTTTTCAGTAAAGCGCCAATGACGCAGTAGGTTTTAGGCTTCTGCAGTGAGGTGATACCCAAACTCTTGTTTGTAGTTATTTTTATTCGATTGAAACTTGATTTGCATATTCAATTTAAGTTTCACTCGTTTTAATATTTATTTATTCGTTTACATTAATATATATTGTATGTTTGTTCGCATTGATTATTTATTTAATTTCTGTTCGTTTTGGGTTTCAAAAGAGCACTCGATTTCCAATCGAATGAGCCCCCCTTGAAGTTTCGACGACGACCCCTTCCATATGAAGTGCCTCTGGGGGAAAAAATATAATAAAACATTGGAGCCGTATAGCCTTTACTATAGGCAACGCTACAGCGTTGCCTCTGATTATTGTAACAGCACCCAAGATTGCGCTCAAGGAGTTTCCTTACCGTTATACGACCTATTCAACATAGCAACAATTTGAGGTCCATCATCGATTTGTTTTGCTATAAGAGCTTGCTTTTCGTCTACATCGGTCTTTTCTGTTAACATCCAGTCACCAGTCATTGCTACAATCGCGTCCTGGACCTGAAAAAAGGAGAGATTCAGTCTATCTAGATTGTTTTTATCTAATTTAGTCATCTCTAGGACATTCATCTTTCCGTATCAATTTTCTACAAAATTCTATTTTTAATTTGTTCTGTATAATCTTTTTCTCCGAGATTAAAAAAAGAAGAAGCTTACATTTCATTTCATCATGAGACGAAAGAAATTCTTTTGCAGATTTTTTCTCTTATTTACAATGAAGATTTACATAACAAAAAATTAAAAAATTCTAGTTATGTCAAAGAATTTGAATTTACAGAATTTTTAGCGATAAAGATGCTTTTACATCGAGCTCTACTGACGGCTCATTTTTTTTTATAATAGATGTTAGTTTGTTTTAAATAGGTTTTCGCGTATTGCTAATTTGAGTTATTCTAGATATCAAACAAAAGTGTCGGATATAAACTAGGTGTTAAGCACTGAAAAAAAAGACTACATCAATCGTATTTATTCTTCAACTTTTTTTTACAAGATTTTTACAACAGAGGAATTCCTAGAATGAAGGGAGTTCATTAAACAAAAACAAAGACTACTTTTCGAGTAAATTAAAGAGTGGCATTAATACTTAAATTGAATAGAAAGTTACTGCATATAAGAGTAACTTTTTGATGAGTGGTTCAATCTCAGGCGTTCGACTGGGGTGCATTCTGTCCCCAGTGCTGTTTACAATACCATTGACTTCATCCTGCTGACGTGTAATTTCATAGGTGGCATCCAATTGAATGAAATTCGTACTCTATTTGATGCAGTCTTCGCGGACTATATAACGCTCCTGTATCAAACAGTTCGTGGTAACGAACTGTAAGTAAGGAGCGACCCGGCTCAATGGTAACCGAAACTCTAAAAAACGGAATTTTGATACTAATAGATACATCAAAAGAATCAAATTTCAATTCTGATTTCAAATATATAAGTTTCATTAAGTTTAATCTTACCCATCAAAAGTTAAGTGCCTGAGAAAATTTGGCTGATTTTCGAAAAAAGGCGGAAAGACCCCCTAGAAGTTATAGAACCTTAATAAAAATCACAACATCATATTCAGTATATCAGAGAACTCTACTGTAGAAGTGTCAAGCTCGTATCTACACAAATGTGGATTTTTCCATTTTTTGCCAGACGAAAGATCACGGATGCGTGTTTATTTGTGTGTTTGTTTGTTTGTTTGTTTGTTTTTTGTTTTTTTTTCCCAGGGGGGATCGTCTCGACCCATGGTTCCGAGAATATCTTGAGAGGATTTAATGGAATGGAAATTAAAAGTTCTAGTGCCCTTTTTAAGTGACAAAAAAAATGGAGGGCAACTAGGCACCCTCCCACGCTCATTTTCTTCCCAAAGTCACCCAATCAAAATTTTGAGACAGCCATTTTGTTCAACATGGTCGAAAATATGATAAAAATGTCTTTTAGGATGACTTGATCCCCCACCGTCCCGAGGGGGTGTTATTAATTTTTTTTTATTTTATATATTTTTTATGTGTTTTTGTTTTTTGTTTTATTTTAAAGACGGGGGCATATTTTTGGGGGGGGGTGATGGGTGTTAAGTAGAGGCGGGGCGGCTAGCGGGAATGATCTGTCCTTGAAGGAAGTTTTCATGGGGGAAGGGACATTGCTATGAAGGGGGCGCCGGATTTCCCAGCATTATTAAAGAAAAAGATCAGGAATTAAATAAAAAAAAAAACAAGTTTTTCAACTAATCAACTGATTGTGATTAAGAGGTCATTTTTAAAGAACTTGAAAAAAAATTCGAACTATAGTTTAAAGAGCAGGGTATTGACTAGGGGGCGAACCCTCTAATATACGTGTTAAAAATTTATGAATATAGAAGTTCGTTACGTAAGTTAATTCTAAGTTACGTATATTTATTACTAATAAAAACGTTCGTAAATAAAATTAAACAAGTTTCGAGAAAGCCATTTAACCAAATATAATATGCAAATTTTGTTTTAATTATTCATGTACGGTGAGCCAAAATCAAAACCTGCATTAATTCAAAAACGTTCAAAAATTAAATAAAAAAACAAGTTTTTTTAACTGAAAGTAAGAAACGACGTTAAAACTTAAAACGAACATAAATTATTCCGTATATAAAGGGGGCTGTCCCCTCCTCAACGCCTCGCTCTTTACGCTAAAGTTTGACTTTCTCACAACTCTATTTTTTTAAACAATAAAAAAACTCTAGCGTAAAGAGCGAGGCGTTGAGGAGGGGACAGCCCCCTTCATATACGGAATAATTTCTGTTCGTTTTAAGTTTTAACGTCGTTCCTTACTTTCAGTTAAAAAAACTTGTTTTTTCATTTAATTTTCACTTAAGAGAGGAGCTTCAGTAAAATATAAATGAGCTCTCGGAAGTAGGTGAACGAATAGGTTTGGCAATAAGCACGCAAAAGACAAAAATCATGCGCAATAATGCGAATAAACTACCTGCTGAACCGTAGACATTTAAAGCAAAGAAAATTGAAGAAGTAGAGATGTTTAGATATCTTGGGAGTCTAGTTAATTCGATGGAAGCCCTGAGCATAAAATTATCAGACGTATCGCATACACAAGAAGCACTTTTGATGTTAAGAAGCGTTTGGAGAAGCACCACTTTCTCTTTGAAGCTGAAATTGAGGCTCTGCAATAGTAATGCCCTGTCAGTACTAATGTATGGTTCTGACAAAATGTAGGGCACTGCCAAACAGCTGCAGAAAAGAATCCAAAGTTTTAAAAATAATTGTCTTCGACGGATTCTTGGAATCAACTGGACGGAAAAAATTACCAACTCATTCATTAGAGAGAAGACCAAACAGCCACTCGTCATTGACAAAGTCATAAACAGTCGGTGGCGATATTGGGGACACATGATTAGAAAAGGCAGCAATCGCCAGCCACATGATATTTGGTGTTAGACTCCTCCAGGAATTCGACGGCGCGGACGACAGAAGGCTACACTTGGGAGATGCCTAGAAAAAGACACAGCGTTCTAAAGAAAATCCCTTGATGATCCTTGGCCGAAGATGCTGGAGAGGCATCGTTGGCATCTTATGCACCAACCGGCGTGCGAAGTCCTAAGTACTAATTAAGCATATAAGAGGCGCTACTTTCCCCCTCAATTCCCTACTCTGTACGCAAAAATTGACCAAAGTTCGATTTCGACTGAAAATGCTGCTGTTTAAAGCAAGTGGGAATAAAAAAAAACCTTCTGTTCTCACGACATGGTGATAAAAAGCACCAACTATGGCACTGCTCTTATGTTAGAGCATTTGTTTTACTGGGGCGGTAGAACTTTAGTGTAAAGGGCGAGAAGGCTGAGGGGGTACTTGAAAAATAATTTAAGTTGCAGACATTTCATAGGAATGATTATCAATCTTGAAGCATTGCTATACAAAAAAAAATATGAGCATAAGCAGTAGGGGATGACGCAAGTGGCAACCCTCCTTGTATTTAAGGGAGCCCTGGGTATAATATTCAAAACAAACAGAAATTAAAATTTCAAAAACAGATTATACCCAATGAACGTAAAGAGTGACATTAAAACCGAAGAATAATCAATTCAATTGAATTATCAACTTGGTGGAAGAAATAAAAGACGTGAGAGCCATAGCTAACTAGAGTTAAGCTAAGACAGATAGTCTCTGTAAGAGGTAAAGCTGGCTTAACTTTTTTAGAATTGTATAGAAATGACTAATTTCACTTGTTGATGATAGTATATCATCCATATTAGGGGAGAACTAAGGTAGATTGTCACAGAATAAACCTTTTATTTCTTCCTACTTGCCACAAACCCGTTGTCATCTTCAAGTTTTCTTCTTTATTTTGTCATGGTAGGCCTGTTCGGCCTTATATATCCTTTTCGGAAATTATGGTATCGAATCAGAATTTTGAGACAGTTATTTTGCCAGGAACACCTAAAATTCTAATAAGTGTTCCTCTGGGGTTTAGAAAGTGCCCACAGCCCGCCCCAGGGGTGGGAGCAATAACCCATAATTATATAAACTACCCATTATTCACAGATATGTTTTATTACAAAAGGCGACAACGTTTGGTCTTAGTCATCTGATAAATTCGGCTTAAGTATTGTTATCTAGGCCAAGATTCCCAGATTTTTCCAAGGGTATGCTCTGACGCATACTAAGTACACTCAAAATCTCCCATCGCATACCCCAGGGTATATTACGCGTATCTGAGTGAATCAAAGGGCGCTATGTCTACTTGAGTTTTCAAGCTATCTGCAATGTCTTGGGAAATGCTTAAGGGATTGAGCTCAAATATTCAGGAAGCGTTGGCAAGAAAATTTCAACTCAGGGGAGGGGCAAGGGAGATCGGAAGGTACTATGTATATCCAAGTAATCAGAATTTAGTTTTCGATGCCTCTATCAATGTTCGTGACAATATGCAGATTAAATGGACTAGAAGGACCTTATTTTCTTAAGACTTTTTAAAATTTAGTCTAGCCAATCACCTTCTGCGATATATCTAGCTGATTTTCTGCTTTCTAAAAGATTTAGGAAAAAAATTCTAAGCTAAAAATTTGTAGAGTCTCTAATCTGCGGAACACAATCTAGTATAAAACTGCATTATCGTTTACCAAAACTCTACCTTGGAGCAGTAAAGCCTTATTCTGAAATTACACTATTTTAAAGAACTTGTTATGACTTTTGCAAAGTAAAATAACGAGAAATTATTATTTTTATCCTTGACAAAAATTAACATAATGCCTCACCAAAACTATGGATTTTGCTCTGAAGCTTCCTCCGCACCCAACAATTTGATCTGGAATTTTCTATCCTACCAAACAGATATCAGGCATCAGAATACTTTAAAAAAATCAAATTCAAACTACAAGAATACAAAGACAAATGAGTTTTAACAGAAATACACAAATGACAAACATTTTCTACAAAAGAATATTAGGTATAAGTTACTCAAGAATACAATTCTCAAGAAAATTAAACAATAAAACAAGCATGTAGGGTAAATAAAAGACAAATATAAAGAACAAATCGATAATTAAGAAGTTTTATCCTGACAACCATCCTGAAGTTGGAAGTTTTAACTCGAAATAACTTACTAAACTGTGTTCTAGGGATGCAAAAGTACTACAATACTGAATTTTCGGGAAAAATAAAATGTCTAAAAAATATCTCGATGCAGCTTCGTAAATCTTTGGAATATTTGGGCTATAGTATTATATTTATTTTATAAGAGAATTTTGCTCGTTTCCCCAAACATGTCTCAGAAGTTCTTTACTTGTTCGAAACCAACATTACAAGGGAAATTATGTTATGTACAAATAACTTATTGATGGAAGTTTTTAATTGATAGATAATACTATCGTTTCAAGCTGCTGCCTAAACAATCCTGTTTTTTCTTACTTCTGCTTTGCGATTTCCCAACAGATGTCATACATTCTGTAAGGTCTAATTCCGAAATCTCATCCCAGTCTAAGTCCGTGGCTTCCTCCTTTTCTTCCATCCCCTCTGGGCTGTTCCCATATGCGAACACTAGTGTTAAGGTCATGACGAATCCTAATATCACCCCCAGAGCACCTAAGCAACTGTTTCATGACACTCATACAAAGTGGGTTCGAACCACTTAGTTTCAAAAGAATAGTATTTGACACCACATCTTTATGCTGCTTTCTAAAAATTAAATAGTTAATCTGAAAAAGCCAATTCTAAAATTGTAATTTTTTGGAGGGCAGGTCAATTCATGTTACAGCGGGGATAATTCTTCTAATACAAATTTCAAAACCGCCAGTAAATCTGATGAATACTTAAATAAAAAAACTGGTTTAATTTTCACTTTTGTCTTAGAAAATAGTGAAATAATAGGGGGACAGGACAATGAAGAAGCTACGAAAGCCTGGTTCAAATATATCATGCACAGTGCTCTGGCAAAAGTGCACGCAACATGTTAAAAATATTTACTCAGGTTGCCAGGAATATCCAAATCGGAATCAGCAGGGATCTGAAAGTGGAAATTGAATCATGAGCGGAAATATTTCTTACAGCCCAACCGCTGCCAACTAGCATTTAGTCTACGACACAAGATAAAAAGAGGAAACAGAGAAATTCCTCAGCTAGTGTACAAAAGAAGGATGCAATAATTTATGCAACAGTCCTCGAACATCCTCAGCGCAGAAAAAATAATAAATAGAAAGCGGAAACAAAAGACGATGAGAGAGAGAGAGAGAGAAAACAGACCTAAGCAAAAGTGGAACTGAAAAAGAAAAATAAAAGAATAAATTTAACATTACGCTAAACTCAAACGCACGACTTTCAAATAGTTCGTGGCAACGAACTGTAAATAAGGAGCGATGCGGCTCAACAGTAACCGAAACTCTAAAAAACGGAATTTTGATACCGATAGATATATTAAAAGAATCGGCTTATTATTTTGGTTCCAAACATACAAGTTTCATTAAGTTTTACACATCAAAGGCTACGAGCCTGAGAAAATTTGGATGATTTTCCAAAAATGTGGGAAACACCCCCCCCCCCTCCAAAAAAAGGCGAAGAATCTTAATGAAAATCCCACCATCAGATTTAGCGTATCAGAGAGCCTTATTTCAGATGCTTCGACCTCTTATCTGCAAAAATGTGGAATTTTCCATTCTTTTGGCGGAAGAAAGATAACAGATGCGTGTTTAATTATTTATTTTTGTTTGTCTGTTTGGTTTTCCCAGGGGTGATCGTATCGACCCAATGGTCCTAGAATATCGGAAGAGGCCTCATTCTAATGAAAATTAAAAGCTCTAGTGCCTTTTTTTAAGTTACAGAAATATTGGAGAGCAACTAAGCCCCTCCTTCACCCCTTTTTCCCTAAAATCGTTCGATCAAAATTTTGAGATAGCCACTTTGTTCATCATAGTTGAAAGGCCTAACTATGCCTTTGGATACAGCATCACCCTCCCCTCCCCCAAAGACCCAGGGGAAACGTCCTTAAGGTATAAAATTTACCCATTGTTTACGCATAGTATTTGTTATTGGGAAATATGCATACATTTTAGGATGGGAGGGGGACGAGTTTTCTGCTGGGGGTGAATTTGTCAGGGTAAATTTTACACTGGGGGAATTTGCCGGAATTCCTATACAGAATTCTTTTTACATGTTTTGCTTTCTCTTTTTCATTCTCTTTTTCTTTCTCATTTTACCCGTGGAGCTGTTAAGGTTAATTATCCTGGGTAAATTTCCACCGGGATTGAATTGTCTGGAGGATATATCCGTGGAGGGAGGGTTTTCTCTGTGGAGGTGGGGCAAGATTTTGTGGCATTATTTAAAAAACTATCAGAAATTTGATAAGAAAAAACCAGTTTTTTCAACTGAAAGTAAGGAGCAACATTAAAACTTTAAACGAACAGAAACTATTACATAGGACCTATATGAAGAGGGTTACCCCCTCCTCAACACCTCGCTCTTTACGCTACAGTTTGAATTTTGACCCAATTCTTTAAGAACGGCTCCTGAAACACAACGGTCGTTCAATTAGAACAACAAGAAGCTTTTATAAAAGTACTAAGAAACTGTAGCGTAAAGAGCGAGGTGCTGAGGAGGGGGCAACCCCCTTCATATACGTAATATTTTCTGTTCATTTTAAATTTAATGTTGCTCCTTATTTTCAGTTGAAAAAAACTTGTTTTTTGTAATTAATATCACTAAGAATGGGTCATTAAACGATAAAAGGCACAATCTGCAAAAGAACTGGTGTGCGTGTTGTGTGACGGCTGTCGTACTCTAATTATTACAGAAGACCATCTGATAACTTTTCTTTGTCAGAGTACTTTTCCTGGACCTTGGTCCAAAAATGTATTACTGTTTTCTTTATATTACAAAAAATGTGAAAACTACAACTGAAAACCTTTCAGGATTTGGCAACAACAAAACTGGCAATAATTCAGGTTCATCCCGGGAATACAAAATCTTTAAGAAAAGAAGATGCCTCCCAAACCTTATTTAACCAAAACATTCTAGTCCTGAAGTAAGTTTTTACTTCTTTTCTACTGATCATACTACTAGTCGCACTACTTTTAAAAAGCAAAGTTAAGATGCCCGTTTTTCAGGGGCGCCCTCAAGGAGAAGAAAAGTACAGAATATAGTACAAATGTACTGCAGATGGTAAAACTGCATCAAAGGCATAAAAGATGCGCTAACGACAGTTATTGTAGGAAGTCTTTACCAAAATGTTTGCTACCTTTTCTAGTCATTGCCTAAGAAATTTTCTCATTTTCGGCTCTTACATACCTATTTAATTAATACTCGACTTTTTTTTATTGGAACATTAATCCAGATTTGCCCTTGAAAAATTGTATCAAAGAAAAACTTGCCTAAATGAATACAATTATTAGAGATTCAGGATTATTTTACACAATTCAGCTAATTTTTACATCTGCCAGTAACGCATCGTGTCGAAATTAACACTTGAAGAGTCGAGCAAGTTTCAAACTTTCTTTACGTTGTACGTTCTTCGCAACCTAATCGGCTCGATATCTACCCTTATAATTTTTAAGGGCCTGTAATCTTAGAGAAATTGGTTATAACAAATCCTTTAACTGAGTTATTAAAATTAAATATATTTAAGATGTATAACCCACTAACAAGCCTGTGTAGAATATCCCACTAACAAGTTCAGTAGGTAGAATATCAGACCTTGGGCCTCCTAATCGAGGGTTCAAGCTTGACGCAAGGCGATATTCCGGCGGAAAAAAGTAAAACATTGACAATATATTCCTTGTTAAGTAAAAGCTGCATTTCTGAAGTAGAAATTCATATAATATATTTTACTCGATGAGATGAATAAAAAATATGATTGATGGGGAGGAAAGCTCTTTTTTCTTAGTAAAAGAGCATTTCCAAAATTACACATCTGATAAGCCATTCTTGCTTTGCATAAATGCTGGGGGGTCGATTTGAAAATTTCAATGACAGTCTATTTTTCTTGGGAGGGGGGAGGGTGAGGAAGTGACTTCAAATTTTGCATTAGGAGTGAGGCAATGCAGTCTTTACCCGGTCCTTGCTAAAGAGTTTATTATACGGTTCTTCTTTTATATGGCTGCCGGTTGACAGGCTTTGCTACTAGTTTCAATACAATTGCCTATGGACGGATCAAAAAAGAAGAAGTGTTTTACACCAAAATCAAACCCATTCAATGATCGTGGAATAGAGATTGTTACCGTAGATGTTATGTAAGTATTCTTAATTCTCTGTTACGGGGAGATTCCGGTAATTAAACCTGGATAAGAAAATTTACATAGCCTGACTGTCCTGGTGCTTTGGATACTTCATCCAAAATTATGAGGGGCTGGTTACCATAAGAATAGTTTGGCCTTAAACATTAAATATTAACAAAGTAGATAAAGGTCGAATTCAGGGTTTCAACTTCCGTCACAGGAACTTGAAAAAATAAATAAATGCACCTTGAAATCTGTTGTAGATATAGTTATATTCTACAAAAACAAACAGTAGCTTGGAAACCCGAAGCCGTATGAAATAAATTGATTAATGGCAGTGTAAAACTTCAAACTGGATTTATGTTATATTAAAACGGATAAAAAAATGTGCAATTGCTCTAGTTTATAATAACCAGAGTACCATCCATTTTCCATCAGTCATTGACTTATTGCTCTGTTGCCCTTCTTCATTTGAATAAGAGTTATTTAACTATCCAGATGAGCTTGTGGCCCCTCTGAAACGATTTACAATTTTGAGAGATTTTGTGCATATAAAACCTTTTACTTAGTTTACATCTCCCCCCATGCGTTAAAACAAGCTGCTACTTGAGAAGTGAGATCTCTGCTATGCCTTTCGTTTTGATGTCTTGTTGGCCTTGATCCATTATTTTAATAGCTCGTAACACATATTTCATTATGCAAATGATAATGAGATAAATTAAGTCGTTGTTTAGAAACAGAATCCAGACTTCCTACAAAATCTTAAGCGATAGAAGTTAAAGACCGGAAATTAATGACTGTTTAATACTTAGTTAACGACACACAAAGAACATAAAAGATTTCTTAAGGACAAGATTCAAAGAGCTATCAAGACAGCCGAAGCAATCTTAGAACTTTAAAAAAAAGTCATCATCCTAATGTTTTAAAATACGTTTATTTTGTCAACCATACATGAAAGTTTTTGGACTCTTAGAAGTATGCTCTTTACGAGGCGTCTATCTTAAATGAACTTTTCCAAACACTCACACACAAAGAGAAGAAAAAAAATGCTATCAAGACTTCCCATAAGAAGGAAATTTACTTGCTAATTAAGAAGAAATTGATAATTAAGAAGAAATTTTAGATGCATGTTTGTGCCGTTTTAAGCTTCTAATTTCAGAAGTGCTTACAACACAAGTGGTTCTAAACAGTAAAAAAAGGTAAGGAATACGGCATTGGACTTTACAGTCCCTACCGGCGGTGCTGATCTCCGTTTCTTGGCCCTTCATCCAGGAAGTGCAATGGGGGATTGGGGTCCAGCCATCCTGTACCTTCACACACCCTTCCTGTTTACCTTCCCCAGATTTCTCCTTCCCTAGATTCAGAGCTGGGTTGACTCTGGCTGAGCTTACAGAATCACACCACTGACTCTCGTCCCAAACCAAATAATTGGGTACACTAGGATTCGAACCGTCGCCCTCTCGGAGAAAGAATCCTAAATCCAGCGCACCAATCCACTCGGCACTGTTCTAAACAGTGGATTTTGTAAACAATTTTTGTCTAGAATATCATACTTACTTTTTTTATTCCTTTAAAATTCAGTATTTCAGGAACTTAAGTCGTAGTTGATTAGAATTAATTAGGATTTTACAGTAGAACTCATTGGAGAAAAAATTAGACACAAGCGTTATATGTTTATCCACTACCCTATAATATGTCGGATCCCGGAGCGGTGGGTGGATGGGCTGAAATATATGTTCCTTCTGTTTCACTACTAAGTATAGTCAAGGCCAGGGGTTAAATTTAAATCCTTTTTTAAACTAGAACTTTTATTTTGACAGATCTAGGTATCATAGGGTATTTAAGTCCCATAGTCCAGTCATTTTGATAATTTTCTGGCTGTTTGAACTACTTAGTATTTTGTATTTCATCTTTTGTCTACAGTCTTGCACCGTTATTGGTGATTTACCGTGGTAATTCTGTTATAATAGCTAAAAGAGCAGCACACTTCAATTTAACTTACTAATGAAGAAGAAATCAACAAAATACACCGCAAAAGCTAACATGCTAGAATTAGATATTTCTAAATAACCAGGCGCAAAGATCGACCTAATTTTTTGGATGATCTGGATAATCTGGGGAAGACTGAAGTTTCAGATTTAAAAAAAGAAAGAAAAACATACGTTAACCGGACTTAATTTTCGATTCAAGTTCAGATTAGGTTTGTGGCCAAAAGTTGCAAGCAAGTTCAGCTATAAAAGCTATTGCCCTTAGCGTAAACTCAATAAATACAGTATTTAATTTACCTGAGTAAGTTTCTTTACAACATCTCGTCCAAGAACATGATCAAATACAGCATTTAAGAAAGGGTCAGACATTAAGGTCAGTCGTAATTTGTCTCTCTGCCAAACCAAAACGCGGCAATCCTCCAACGCCGTAATCGTGACCTAAAAATTGAATACCAATAGTTTACTAGTGTATTTGGCAAATGTCATATAGTCTTCAAGATACTTTCATTCCAATCTAGAGTGTGGGTGGGCAACTCATTTTCTGAAAAGCGAAACCCACTATCTTGCCGACGAGCACTGAAAGACGCGAAAAAGATCGAAGTTCAGATATATTTCGTGCGACGGTCTTAAACAGACAATAGAACTATAGAAGTACCAAAATAAAAAAAAATGAAAAAATATGTGTGTAAAAGTTACTGTTTTTCAAATTTAGTAACTTCCACGGAAAGTTTTAAAAATTACTTTATTCTTGAACTACATTTATAGGCCACTTTTACCCGAGGGTTCATGTGTACGGGAGCTCAGTTGCACGGGGGTTTAGTTGCACAGGGGTTCAGTTGCTCGGGGTTCAGTTGCAATGGGACCGTTATGCACCATTGAATAGTTGCATACCAACTATTCAGGGATGATCAGTCGATCTTCTTGTGGAGGGAGGGGTGTTTCTGGTCCTCAGACATTGCATTTTTAAAGCCTGAAGTTCAGAATTTTTCGTAAGAAGTTCTTTGAATCAATGCAATGGACGCGGGAGGGGATGACCACCTAACTTTCCTTCATTTGCAAGAACATCAAACAGTTCTTGGTAACGAACTGTAAGTAAGGAGCGACCCGGCTCAATAGTAACCGAAACTCTAAAAACCGGAATTTTGATACCCATAGATACATCAATAAAATCAAATTTTTATGCTGATTTCAAATATATAAGTTTCATAAAGTTTAGTTTTAACTATCAAAAGTTACGCGCCAGAGAAAATTTGCCTTATTTTCGAAAAATGGGGGAAACACCCCCAAAAAGTCATAGAACTTTAATGAAAATCACACCATCGGATTCAGCGTCTCAGAAAACCCTAGTGCAGAAGTTTCAAGCTCCTATCTGCAGAAATGTGGAATTTTGAATTTTTTTGTCAGAATAAAGATCACGAATGCGTGTTTATTTATTTTTTTTTTTCCCAGGGGTGATCGTATCGATCCAGTAGTCCTAGAATATCGTAAGAGGGCTCAATTGAACGGAAATTAAAAGTTCTAGTGCCCTTTTTAAGTGACGAAAAAAACTGGAAGGCAACTTGGGCCCCTCCCACGCTCATTTTTTTCCCCAAAGTGACCCAATCGAAATTTTGAGATAGCCATTTTGTTCAGCATAGTCGAAAATCTAACAAATATGTCTTTGAGGATGACTTAATCCCCCACATTTCCCGGGGGAAGGGCTGGAAGTTATGAACTTTGCCCATTGTTTACATATAGTATTGGTTAATGGGAAGTATAAGGACGTTTCAGGAGGGATTTTTTTCTGAGGGGGGAGGGGGGGTCGGAGCAAGGGGTTACGGGTGAGGATCCTTCCATGGAGGATGTTTCCTTTGGGGAAGGGACATTTCTATGAAGGGGGTGCCGGATTTCCAGCATTATTTATAAAACGATCAGAAATTAAATAAAAAAAAACTAGTTTTTTCAACTGAAAGTGAGGAGCAACAATAAAACTTAAAACAAACATAAATTATTACGTATATAAGGGGGTTCACCTCCTAGTCAATACCTCGCCCTTTTCGCTAAAGTTTTTTTTAGTACTTTCAAAAGAGCTAACTATTCTAATTAACCGGCCTTTGTAATTCAGGAGTCTGTGATTCGAAAAAAACTCGAACTTTAGCGTAAAGAGCAAGGTATCGACTAGGGGATAAACTTTCTAATATATGAAATAAAACATACGAATATAGAAGTTCGTTAGGTAAGTTAATTCGTAAGTTACGTGAGAACAAAATTTCGAGAAAGCCATTTAGCCAAAAAAGTAAAATTAATATGCAAATTTCGTTTTAGTTATTCATGTATAGTGAGCCAAAATCAAAGCTGCATTAATTCAAAAACGTTCAGCAACCAAATAAAAAAAACAATTTTTTTTTAACTGAAAGTAAGGAGCGACATTAAAACTTAAAACGAACAGAAATTATTCCGCATATGAACGGGTCTGTCCCCTCCTCGATACCTCTCTCTTTACGCTAAAGTTTGAATCTGTCACCCAACTTTATTTTGTAAAACAATAAAAAACTTTAGCGTAAAGAGCGTGGTATAGAGGAGGGGACAGCCTCTTTCATATATGGAACAATTTCTGTTCGTTTTAAGTTTTAATGTCGCTCCTTACTTTCAGTTAAAAAAATTGTTTTTTTTATTTAATATTTAGAAGTGTGCACCATGGATCCTAGTAGCTTCTGTTTCATTGCAGAGTATTCTAATACAGTTTATGATTGTCAACAATGCTTTTTCGAAAAAGTGAAACTATATTGTCAATACAAATCTGGCTGTAAGAACTGCATGTAATTACAAAATGCGTTTGCAATAAGGGAGGGGGGCTAGTCTTTGGGCCTGGTTCTACCAGAAATCTGAAGATTTAAATGATTACCCAAATAATTTTCTTTATCTTTTATAAGCTTTGCTTACTTTTGCTTTCCATAAATTTAAAAAGATTACTTTACAACCCGTTCTACGGGTTTTCCCCATGGTGTGCCTAGAAAAAGCATGTTACATCATATCTGAGTATTTGTAAACTTCACTAGTTCCTACCAGGGATGCTCGTTTCGTTAAAGCTACGGAAGGAACTAAGTGAATAATACAGCCCACCCCCTTCTCGTGAAAAATGTCTTGTTCCAAAACTTTACTAGGCTACAACTACCTACTTGATAGCCACGAAGGTGTTCGTATACCCTTATACCTTCAATGGTGTTAACCACGTCCCATTTGTTTGATCTTTTTTGTTTTCTGTGTAATGTCAATGGTATATTTTTTGTCTCTGCTAATCAATGTAATGTCTTTTACAGGATTAAAAACATACTGTTTTGAATATTTTATGAAATACCTCCCAAATGTAAAACATACTTTATAGATTTGTCTTTCGATCACTTCGTACGAAATATCTTTATCTAAATTGGAAAATATAAGTTTTTTTTATTTTTTGCTTCCTTTTGTATGATCGCGTGAGACAACTAAATGGTTACACCATATTCTACAAGTTTCGTTCTTATTTATAATTATAAGCTGTAAATACAAAAGGACTTCTGCTCATCTAATTTCAGTAGACTTTTCGATTTTGCCTAGACAACTCTTGATTTTTCAGAACATTCAAATCCCAAATATATTTTAAATTTTCTAAACATAAGTCTTAAGTTTAGAAAACATAACCTAAACTTAAGTTATATTTTAAGTTTGGGGCGCGTTTCCTGGCATTGTTTGAAATAAACGTAAGGCACTTGATAAATGGATAATAGCCAGCTGTCCAGTACATAGCATGGTATCTACTTCTTTTACGGTTCCAGCTGAAAAAAATCCAGGCGCCACGTACATTATCTTGAAGCATAAATCCAAGATCAAGCTTTGGGCCTCTTCATGGAGAAAACATTTTAGTCTGTTAACGACGCCAAATTCCAGAATCACAGACACATTCCAGTGCACCTTACAATACTGGCAAATATTTCTCAAATCATTGTTTGACCGAAAACAGTGCCTCAACTTCACAGCAAAAACTCCTCCAAAGCTTTGCAATGAGGAAACAAGATTTTCGCAACGTTTAAGAAGCTTTGCCTTTGGTTTAAAAACTTATTATTTATTGTCGCTTCACTTACGGTAAAACTAAATCTTTATTTAAAATGAAAAATATCTTATATGTGTCGCGCCATGATTTATCCAAGACCGTCTCAGCCAGGCCAACAAAATAATGTATCCACATCTGTAGTCAGTGAAAACGAAAAGTTTAAAAAAGTACTTTTCAGTAAGAAAATTTGTATTGTGCAAATTTTGAGAGCAAAATTTTCAAAATGTGAAATCATGTTTGACAACAAAGATAAAAAGATTAAATAAATTTGCACAATACGAATGATATGCCCAACCCCTGTGAAGTTTCCCCCCAAACTATTCCCTCCTCAGCAAAATTCTCCTCGTGGACAATTCCGCCCTGCGGACGATATAACATTCTTGTTCCTTTTGTGTTGATTTTGATTTTTCAGTAAAGTGTCCAAACATAGGACACTTTATCATAGGGAATATCTTCCAAACATAGGAAAATATCTTCAGTAAGTTTATTTGCAAGGGTTTGACTGATATGTGTTGCATATACCGCGAAGCAGTACTATTTGTTAGTTTTAAGATTAAACTTTACTCTTTACTTACATCAGAATCTTTGTTTTATACCAAAATTAACTAAGAAAAAAGTTCAAACTCTTTTCTTAATTAATCGTCAAGACTCTTTTTACTATAATAGACTCTTTGCCTTTCATCTTTGGCTCTTCTTATTTGGCGATTAAACAGCTCTTTATTGCTATTTAATAGCTATAGATTACTATATTACTTGAGACTATAGTTCTAGATTACTAGATTACTCAAATAGCTGTAGATTACTATGTAATAGCTCTGGATTACTAGGATTTCATGGAAGATTTTTTCGTGGGGGCAGAATTTTCCAGGGATTGTGGAGAAGTATTTCCTGGGATTGTTTGAAAACCGATCAGGAATTAAATAAGAAAAACAGGTTTTTCCAAATGAAAGTAGGGAGCAACACTAAAACTTAAAACGAATAGAAATTATTCCGAATATCCTCGCTCCTTACGCTAAAGTTCCTCTCTATAATCCCAATTCTTTAAGATTGATTTCTGAAACACAAGGATCGTTTAATTAGATTACGAAGCTTTTTGAAGTAATAAGAAACCTTAGCGTGAAGAGTGATGGATTGAGGAGGAGTCAGTCTCCCTGACATACAATTAATGTCTCTTTGTTTTAAGTATTAATTCTGCTCCTTACTTTCGGTTGAAAGAACTTGTTTGTTTTATATTCAACAAAGAAAAGTGTTTACTAGGAATCTCGGCTACTTTTATCACAATCTTGGCTCCATTTTTTGCATTCTTCGTGATATTTTATGAAATTCTGAGTGGCAATTCCTGCTTTCTCGGCGATATTTTTGTAAATCTTGGCACAACATTTTTTTGCTTGCAATACGCTACTACACACTACGCTACTTTTCTTGCAATCTTAGCTACAAGCTGTGCAATCTCGAGTGGAAGATTTTGACCTCGGTAACATTGCAGTATTACTGAGGAACCCTTTTCTTATGAAAATTTGGGCTCTAGAAATATTTCGAAATTACCAAATTCGTATAATCAAAATTAAATTTTTACAACTAAGCATAATTTATTAATATGTTCTTGTTTAAAGAATGGAGTTTGAGAAATCGTATCCTTAAATAAAGCACCGAGAATTTCGCGTCAGCCAAAAAAATCTTGCTAACAAAAGCAGAAATTTTGGTTACATTTTCTCAGCTCTTTTTGTACAATTTTGACCCAAAAAATATATAAAAAGAAAAAAATGTATTTCGTAGATGCTGTGGGAGGCCCAATGTCAATGTTATACTTGAAAAATTTATAATACTTAACTCTTTAGCAGAAACTCTTTAGCAAAACTACAGAAAACAAATGAGCTAAGATACACTGTTTGAATTTGAGTGCTACCATTTTGTATAACTCAGACGCTGGCCGGAATACAAGAAGTGCATACTAATAATGCGAATCCCTACAGATCCTTGGAGGTTCTTTTATGGTATAAACCTTTTACATTCTTATGTGAGAGCTCAACCCCTCCCCAACCCATTTCAAGGGGCAAACTTTTCGGGTTGGCTCTTGCCGCTGAGCGACACACTCTTCCCTCAGTTGGTACTTAAACCGGATTTTCTCAGTTTCATTTATATGATAAAACCTTTTAATCTTAACCAGTATAAGGGTAAAACCTTAAATTATAAACTAAATTGTTGATTTCATCGGTAATCTACGGATTTAAACGTACTTACTTATATGGTGTAGATTTTGTGAGGGGTAACTCATCAATTCACTCAGGGAAACAAATAAAAATAAAAATACAATGTTTGGGCCTACACCAGGATAATATAAATGGTGCGAATGATACATTTTGAAGACGAAAAAAAAAATATTTTCCAGTTTTCAAAATGTGTTTAATAACAAAGAAGGTCTGTTGAGGAGTTTTGAGACATGGGATACGACGTTATCGTCAAAACATCAGTGTTTAAAAATTTCCGTTCTCAAGCCAGCCGAGACTTTTCAAGTCATGGGACATTACAAATGCAACTGAAAAGAAATTATTCCGTATACGGTAGAGACTGCCACCTCCTCAAACTCTCGCTCTTTACACTCGTTTGCACATGTCTTGCGATCAAATATGCTTTCATCATAACATTATAAAACTTGATATTGGCGTACTTGAAATATATAAAATGATAGATAAGGTCATCTTTTCCGTCGTTTTCAAGTTGAGTTGAAAAACAGAACTAATTTTATGAGGATGTCTTCCATGGACGCTTGCAGAATATCCAGGGGCAATGCCACCCGGAATCACGAAGGCATTAAAAAAATTATTAACAGGAAAACGAGAAATATTTTCCTTTAAGTGTCTGTGAAAACAAAGCTTTCGGTCCCCCCCCATCCGCCGGTATATTTCATGGCGTCATTCATGATGCATCTACCCCAACTCTCGACCTTTTGTGCCGGTAAGCACGTGAATGTAATATGTTATGTTTGAAAGAAAAAAAAAACAAAAAAAAAAACACCCATATTGGCTTATTAAAAGAAAAACAAAAAATTCGCAACACTCATATTACAGGCTGAATTAAAAAAGCAATATTCCCAGGAATGAAGGGAGACTAAAGATTTATTTCTACCCCCCCCCCCCAAAAAAAAATTCATTAAACATTTATCTGAAGGCTGACAGAGAGTTAAAGATTTTGGGCATAAAAACGCACTTTCTGAGCCTTCAGGTGCACACACCAACCCCACCTGCACCATGATCCCCCATCCCTTCTCCAGAACAGCTTTTTTGGCCCTTTATAAATTCATAAATTTGGCCCCTGAAAATTCTCCATAACAGAATTTTCAATAGATAGCTTTTTGACTCTCTTTGGAGCAAAATTTTACTTTAGTGCCGCAAAATGCAGGAAACGCCACTTTGATGTGGAACAAGCCTTTTCACTACTTAAAAAGGGCACTAGGCCTATTAACTCCCATTCAAACGAGCGTTCTCCTGATTTTCTAGGAATATTGGCTCGACACATTACTCACCGAAAAAAAAAACAAAAAAAAACAACAACAAAAAAACAAGTAAACACGCATCCTGGATCATTCTTCTCTGGTGATGCAAGATTACGCATTTGTAGATAGGGGCTTGAAACATCTGCACTACGGTTTTCTAATTAGACGGTGTAATTTTCATCGAGATCACTTGCTCTTTTGGAGATGTTTGCCCTTTTTTTTGAAAATAAGGCAAGTTCTCTCAGGCTTGTAACTTTTGAAGGGTAAATTTAAACTTGTGAGTTTTTATTATGTTTAGAGTTTGCTACCACGAACTGTTTGAAATAAAACAATCTCTAAATTTATTGATAAAATTCTAATTCTAAAAACGAAGCAAACCTAATAATCCATTGAACCAGATCCATGAATCAGATGTAGCAAGCGTAATTGAAGTGAATGGAGTTAGATAGATATGCAGAGAAGAGCCTCAAGATCTCCTCCTCCCCCTTTGTGGATAGCTCCCAATTTTTGTATAATAGCCTACAATTTTCATATAATTATATTTTATTATTTGACGAATTTGGCCCGTGAAATAATTTTCTTTGTACATGCCAGGATAGAAGATAAATATGAATCTGACAAGATATGACAGAACGCCTTTTGAATTGCGTGGCAGATAACTGCATAATTTTGACAAATGACAGTTTTTCTGAAAGCCGCTTCTGACAAACAATCTGACATTAATTGTACAGAATTCTTAATCTTTGCGTGTATGCGTGAGCCTTCTGTGTCTTCCGCACCAAAAATAAATCAAATATTCTGGAAATCTTCCCAAGAAACACTTACTTTGGTTGGATTGCTATTTGTTGTTCTGTAAAAAAAACTAACTTTCTTCAGATCGGATTGTAAATTATTTTGGAAAGTCAGTCCAATTTATATAAGTACCAGCAAATGTATAGGCCATGCAAAGTTCTAAAAATTCAGCAACAAAACCAACAATTGAAAGATATTCTTGAAAGTCAGTTCAATCCATATAAGTACGAGCTAATATAATGTCTAGGCTATACAAATTTTTAAAAATGTAGCAACAAAACCGACAATTTTATTAACCCCATTAGCAACATTAGCTCCATCGGGCATCAATGGGTTTCGAAACTTATTAAGTAAATGTTTAATTTTAGAATATACGCAGCTTGATGACATGCGGATCTTATTCACAGTTGGATCTCTATTCTAGATGAGTTGAAACTCCTCCAGCTTGGAATGCTGGCTACATCCCTGACTGAAAGATATAAATTCCACCATAAAGTGCCTTATGTGTTAATCTAGCCAGGATTGTCTCAGGCAGTTCACCAGTATTATTTGTAGTACACCCCCCCCCCTCAAATGAACAGTTGTGCAACTGAACCCCTATTAACTGATCTCCGTGTAACTGAACCTTCATGCAACAGAAACCCCGTTTAACTGAACTCCCTTGCAACTGAACCCCGTGTAACTGAGCCCCGTACAACTGAAACCCCGGGCAACTGATCCCTCGTGTAGCTGAGCAAGCGTCCAACTGAACCCCCGTACTAAGTTTTTCGGCAATCTACAAATATGACGTTCAACCTTGTTGGAATTGTTTTCTTTTTAAAGTCATAAAATAAATGCCTGTCAAAATCATTCATAAAAAAGCTCTGTTTAGTTGTCGACGGAGATAGACTCCAAGATAAGAATTTGATACAAACTCTCCAGGAACAGTTAAACACTAAATTAGATAGTTTAAAAATTGACAGTGTAGAAGATGTATGGAATAATTTTAGGAAACTAATTTGTGAAGTCGTTAATGGTGTCTTAGGGAAAAAAGTTATAAACGCAGCTAGGAATATTAGTGAAAATACTTTATGTTTAATAGAGGGGTGGAGAAAGAATTGAGATGTGAAGTCGAGGCCATGGACGAAATTGCCAGAGATACGGAAAACACCATCCAGATGGCATAATAGGAATATCTTGTACTGGTATACTAATAAATTGAGAGGGGATAGTCAATCTGGACTTGTCCCTGTTAAAGATAGGAAGGGGCCCCAAAAAGGTGAGTCGTCGTTATAGTAGCAGTGGTAGTAGTAGCTGTAGCAGTACTATCAGTATATACATATTGCATTTTGGTTAGTTCAACATACCCAGCAAAATACCTTTAAGCTACAACATAATACTCAAAGCCTATCATAAGGTAATGCTGATACACCCTTTTGCAACTGCATACAAATAGTGTTTTGATTCAGTTCAACTTCTCCATCAACATTCCTTGAAATTTAAAGTTTTAGTAGTAGCCGTAGTAGTCGTAGTAATATTAGGAATCATAGTAGTAGTATTAGTGATAAAAGCATGCACATTGTCCTTTTGGTCGATTGAGCATTCTACTCATCGTATCCTGTAAGTTTCGACTTATTACCCTAGAGTTAGACCATTTCTGGGATATCGCTGGTATGCCCTTTTAAAGACTATTAATTAAGAAACTTTTCCCACAAAATAAGTTTTTCAAAGAAAAGTAAAGAACTCCATTAAATAAAAAATGAGCAAAAGTAAAACAAAATAATCTACCAAGCGTGAAACTACCATAAATCAGCATCGATAAATAAATGAAACCCAAAACGAACAGAAATTACAATAAATAACCGAGTCAAACCTCAAAACGAGCAGAAATTAACAGGAGCAGGGCTCAAAACCCCTATGCCTTCCCAAAACCAGACCATAATTTGCACTTTACTGAAAAAAATATAAATGTTTTTACTTTTATAACTTTAATAAATCAATTAATATTAACATTTTGATTAATAAATATCAGTATATATATATTAAACTGACAATGTATATTCATTTGTATTTTTTCAGTAAAGTGCAAATTATGCTCCGGCCTTGGGAAGGCAAAGGGGTTTTGAGTCCTACTTATGTTAATTTCTGCTCGTTTTGAGTTTGACCCGGTTATTTATTGTAATTTCTGTTTGTGTTGGGTTTCATTTATCTATCGATGCTGATTTATGGTAGTTTCAGCCTTGGTAGATTATTTGATTTTATTTTTGCTCATTTTTGGTTTAATGGAGTTCTTTACTTTTCTTTGAAAAACTTATTTTGTCGAAAAAGTTTTTTTTAATTAATTCCTGTTCGTTTTATATTGACGTAAAATTTTCAAGGAAAAAGAAAATAATAGTTTAAATCTTTTCATTTTTTTTAAGATTTTATAGTTTGGCCTGCTATTTGTATGCTGGAGAAAATTGTTCAGCAATTTTTAACAACTTACACCCTTTTAAAAATCTGAACACAAATAGTAGTGTTTAATTTAGGTTCATACCTCCTCTAGTGGACCTGAAATAGAAAACTTGATACCATTCGCAAAAGAAATCTGTTAACTTTATTTGATAGCTTGGATACACTTAAGATATTTTGATTTGGTTAAATTTTAAGAGCAGAAGTAGCCCCGAAAGTTTGAACATGATACCCTCGGTTGTTCTTGGGATACTGCTGCGATGCCTTATTGGGAATTAGCATTAACACAGTGCATTTTGATTTAATCTTAAGGCAACATTTAGTATGTAAACATAATGGGCCAATGGGAGGGTGGGCGTGGGAGGGGGATTAGTTGCCCTCCAATAACTTTCAACTATTAAAAAGAGAATTAGGCCTTTTTATGTTAAATCGAATGTGCCCTTTTAGAAGTTTCTACGACAACTCCTTCGATACGAAGTGCCCTGGTCTAAAAAAAAAAAAAAAAAAAAAAATAATACACTATACCTACATCGATCTTTACTATAAAAATGTCAAGCCTTCCAATCACTTTCGACTGTTAAAAAGGGCACTAGCCCATTCAACTTCCAATCGAATAAGCCCTTTTTTAGTTTCTACGACAACGCTTTCAATAAACCCTTTATATGCCCCCAGGGCATAAATTACAACCCTTGCCCTGAGGGCTGTGAGAGGGTTGTCATCCTCAAAGACCTAATTTCCAGAACATTCAACCATGTTGAACAAAATGGCTATCTCAAAATTTTGATTGGATGTGTTTGGGGAAATGGTGGGCGTGAGAGGGGCGTTAGCTGCTCTCCAATCACTTTCAACTATTAAAAAAGGCACTAGCCCTTTCAATTTCCAATCGGATGAGCCCTTTAGAAGTTTCTACGTCAACTCTTCCTATAAAAACATCATATGCCCCAGGGCATAACTTAGAACCCTTGCTCTGAGGGCTGGGGGGGGGGGGGTTGATCCTCCAAGACATAACTTCCAGAAATTTCAACTACGTTGAAAAAAATGGCTATCTCAAACTTTTGATTGGATGTGTTTGGGGAAATGGTGGGCGTGAAAGGGGTTTAGTTGCCCTCCAATCACTTTCGACTATTAAGGCAACATTTAGTTTGTAAACATAATGGGCCAATGGTAGGGTGGGCGTGGGTGGGGGATTAGTTGCCCTCCAATAACTTTCAACTATTAAAAAGAGAATTAGGCCTTTTTATGTTAAATCGAATGAGCCCTTTTAGAAGTTTCTACGACAACTCCTTCGATACGAAGTGCCCTGGTCTAAAAAAAAAAAAATAATAATACACTATACCTACATCGATCTTTACTATAAAAATGTCAAGCCTTCCAATCACTTTCGACTGTTAAAAAGGGCACTAGCCCTTTCAACTTCCAATCGAATGAACCCTTTTTTAGTTCCTACGACAACGCTTTCTATAAACCCCTTATATGCCCCCAGGGCATAAATTACAACCCTTGCCCTGAGGGCTGTGAGAGGGTTGTCATCCTCAAAGACCTAATTTCCAGAACTTTCAACTATGTTGAACAAAAGGGCTATCTCAAAATTTTGATTGGATGTGTTTGGGGAAATGGTGGGCGTGAGAGGGGTGTTAGCTGCTCTCCAATCACTTTCAACTATTAAAAAAGGCACTAGCCCTTTCAATTTCCAATCGGATGAGCCCTTTAGAAGTTTCTACGTCAACACTTTCTATAAAAAACTTTATATGCCCCAGGGCATAACTGACAACCCTTGCTCTGAGGGATGGGGGGGGGGTTGATCCTCCAAGACATAACTTCCAGAAATTTCAACTACGTTGAAAAAAATAGCTATCTCAAACTTTTGATTGGATGTGTTTGGGGAAATGGTGGGAGTGAAAGGGGGTTAGTTGCCCTCCAATCACTTTCGACTATTCAAAAGGGCACTAGCCCTTTCAATTTGCAATCGAATGAGCAGTTTTTGTAGTTTCTACGAAAACACCTTCTACAAAAACCTTATATGCCTCCAGGGCATAACTTACAACCCTTGCCCTGAGGGCTGTGAGGGGGTTATCATCCTCAAAGACCTAATTTCCAGAACTTTCAATTATGTTTAATAAATTTGCTATCCCAAAATTTTGATTGGATGTTTTTGGGGTAACGGTTGGCATGAGATGGGCGTTAGTTGCCGCCCAACCGCTTTCAGCTATTACAAGGGGCCCTAATCCTTTGATTCTTCAACTGAATGAGCCCTTTTTTAAGTTTCTACGACAACGCTTTCTATAAGAACCTTATATGCCCCAAGGGAAAAACTTACAACCCTTGCCCTGAGGCCTGTGGGGCGAGTGTCATCCTCAAAGACATAATTTCCGGACCTTTCAACTACGTTGAACAAAATGGCTATCTCAAAAATTTAATTGGATCTGTTGGCGAAATGGTGGGCCTGAGAGGGGGATTACTTGCCCTCCAATCACTGCCGAGTATCACAAAGGGCACTAGCCCTTTCAGTTTCCAGTCGATTGAGCCCTTTTTGAAGTTTCTACAACTACACTTTTTATATAAAAAACCTTATATGCCCCCAGGGCAGTAGGGTGCCTCGTCTGGATTTGCGTACAGCACTAGGACCATGTTATTTGCGTACAGCACGTTCCATGGCAGCTTTCCAAGGCTGATTATCAGACTGGTTACTTGGCAGTGTATAATGTGGTCAAACATGTTTTGAGAGTATGGTCGTAATAATATAATGTGGTTAAACAGGTTTTTTTCTGTTTTTGTTGTCAATTGCACAATGAATGTAAGTCATGAGTTCACATGCACATTCTTAAAAAAACTGGTATGATATAAAGTAGTCAAACATGTTTTGGGAGCACGCACGAAATTATGTAGCTCAACATCCGTTTTTTATTCGTCCTTGAAATCCCTTATAAAATGTTCATGCATTAGAATTTAATTTTCATTATGTTTTAACATATCGAACATAGTACACTGAATTTTATTAATTCTGAAACAATGGATATTTCTATTTTCAATGTGAGTACACTTTCATTCTTTATTTCCAAAAAAAAAATCGTTTTACTAGTAAATTCAAATTTCAGGGGGACTTAGCCCCCCTCCCCTCCAACAATACAAACCCTTAAAATATGATGAGTATATTCGATAGAAAACGCTAAGTATGCTTTTTTCTATTATGTAAAACAAAAACCTCCTCCTCCTCCATTGTTGTGTTACGACCATAATTCCTTACTTTTTAGTTATTTCGTTCAAAATGTGGCTTTTCACATTTTCAAAAATAGAGTTTCCGCTCTAAAAGTATCTGTGTCTAATCTTCTTAACAAGAGGGACAATTTCCAAACAGCCTTTTACATGCGTTATCTGAAATTATTAATACCATATGTTGAAGGATAGCGGCAAGGGTCTCCTTGACAAATAGATTCTTTTTAGGGTCAAATTAAAGGTGAGTAAAGCCGTTGAAATTTGAAGCATAAGTTATGTTTGAACAATGTTGTCAATTTAAAATAGGGTCTAGCGTTAAGGTATACTAAAAAAATTGATATTAAAATCGTTAATTAAAGAATAGTACACTAAACTCAGAATCGGCTTTATAGGCCAAATTATTTTATGGCAAGATGTTTTTTGAAATCTCCCATCCCCCCAAACTCAAAATTTTCCAAAATTTTACTTTAGAACCCTTTTTTTTAATATTTCTAAAGTGCTAATAGATATAGACTCCTACAAATATCAGAATCGGCTTTATAGGCTAAATTATTTTATGGCAAGATGTTTCTGAAATCACCCTTCCCCCCAAACTCAAAAATTTTACTTTAGAAGCCTTTTAAAATATTTCTAAAGTTCTAATAGATATAGAGTGCTAGAAATATCAGAATTGACTTTATAGGCCAAGCTATTTTATGGCAAGATGTTTTTGAAATCTCCCTTCCACCCAAACTAAAAATTTTATTTTAGAAGCCTTTTTAAATATTTCTAAAGTGCTAATAGATATAGACTCCTACAAATATCAGAATCGGCTTTATAGGCCAAATTATATTATGGGGAGATGTTTTTGAAATCCCCCTTCCCCCCAAACTCAAAATTTTATTTTAGAAGCCTTTTTAATTATTTCTACAGTGCTAATAGATATAGAGTGCTAGAAATATCAGAGTTGACTTTATAGGTCAAATTATATTATGGGGAGATGTTTTTGAAATCCCCCTTCCCCCCAAACTCAAAATTTTACTTTAGAAGCTTTTTTAAATATTTCTAAAGCTCTATGACATAGACTCCTACAAATATCAGAATCGGCTTTATAGGCCAAGCTATTTTATGGCAAGATGTTTTTGAAATCCCCCGTCCCCCCACACTCAAAACTTTATTTTAGAAGCCTTTTTAATTATTTCTAAAGTGCTAATAGATATAGAGTGCTAGAAATATCAGAATTGACTTTATAGGTAAAATTATATTATGGGGAGATGTTTTTGAAATCCCCCTTCCCCCCAAACTCAAAATTTTATTTTAGAAGCCTTTTTAATTATTTCTAAAGAGCTAATAGATATAGAGTGCTAGAAATATCAGAATTGACTTTATAGGTCGAATTATATTTTGAGGGGATATTTTTTAAATTTTCCTTCGCCGTAAAAACTAAATTTTCAAAAATTTTACTCTGAAAGCTTTTCTTTTTAGATATTTATAAAGTGCTAAGATCCTAAGTACCTCAAACATTAGAATGAACGTTAGAGAGCACTTTTTCTGTATAAGAGGGCATATTATTTCATTATTAAATTTGTCTTCTTCGAATATTCAGTAGTGTTTTGTTGTGCTTTACCTTGTCAAAGTTACATTCTCTTAATTTTTCAAAGTTCATTTTGAAGTTCTTATATGAAACGTAAGAATTGGAATATTTCAGTAGTGTCTTGTCTTAGTTGACCTTGTCACAGATGCACTCTTATTCTTTTCCAAAGTTCATTTTGGATTTATTTCATTGAAATGCAATAGTTGGAATATTTCAGTAGTGACTTGTTGTGCTTTACCTTATCAAAGTTACATTCTGTTGGTTTTTCGAAGTTCATTTTGAATTTCTGTCGTGAAATGCGAGAGTTGGAATATTTCAGTAGTGTTTTGTTGTGCTTTACCTTATCACAGTTATATTCTGTTGATTTTCATAGTTCATTTTGAATTTCTTTCATTAAAATGCAAGAGTTGGAATATTTCAGTAGTGTTTTGTTGTGCTTTACCTTGTCACAGTTACATTCTCTTAATTTTTCAAAGTTCATTTTGAATTTCTTTCGTGAAATAGAAGAATTGGAATGTTTCAGTAGTGTCTTGTCGTGGTTTACCATGTCACAGTTACATTCTCTTGAGTTTTCAAAGTTCATTTTGAATTTCTTTCGTGAAATGCAAGAGTTGCAATGCTTCGGTAGTGTTTTGTCGTGGTTTACCTTGTCACAGTTACATTCTCTTGATTTTTCAAAGTTCATTTTGGATTTCTTTTCTTGAAATGCAAGAGTTGGAATATTTCAGTAGTGTTTTGTTGTGCTTTACCTTGTCACAGTTACATTCTGTTGATTTTAATAGTTCATTTTGAATTTCTTTCATTGAAATGCAAGAGTTGGAATATTTCAGTAGTGTTTTGTTGTGCTTTACCTTGTCACAGTTACATTCTCTTAATTTTTCTAAGTTCATTTTGAATTTCTTTCGTGAAATGCAAGAATTGAAATATTTCAGTAGTGTCTTGTCGTGGTTTACCTTGTCACAGCTACATTCTCATGATTTTTCAAAGTTCATTTTGGATTTCTTTCGTTGAAATGCAAGAGTTGGAATATTTCAGTAGTGACTTGTTGTGCTTTACCTTGTCACAGTTACATTCTCTTTATTTTTCGAAGTTCATTTTGAATTTCTGTCGTGAAATGCAAGAGTTGGAATATTTCAGTAGTGTTTTGTTGTGCTTTACCTTGTCACAGTTACATTCTGTTGATTTTCATAGTTCATTTTGAATTTCCTTCATTGAAATGATAGAGTTTGAATATTTCAGTAGTGTTTTGTTTTGCTTTACCTTGTCACAGTTACATTCTCTTAATTTTTCAAAGTTCATTTTGAATTTCTTTCGTGAAATGCAAGAATTGGAATATTTCAGTAGTGTCTTGTCGTGGTTTACCTTGTCACAGCTACATTCTCATGATTTTTCAAAGTTCATTTCGGATTTCTTTCGTTGAAACGCAAGAGTTGGAATATTTCAGTAATGACTTGTTGTGCTTTACCTTGTCAAAGTTACATTCTCTTGATTTTTCGAAGTTCATTTTGAATTTCTGTCGTAAAATGCAAGAGTTGGAATATTTCAGTAGTGTTTTGTTGTGCTTTACCTTGTCGCAGTTACATTCTGTTGATTTTCATAGTTCATTTTGAATTTCTTTCATTGAAATGCAAGAGTTGGAATATTTCAGTAACTTTTTGTTGTGCTTTACCTTGTCACAGTTACATTCTCTTAATTTTTCAAAGTTCATATTGAATTTATTTCGTGAAATGCAAGAATTGGAATATCGTTTCTTCAACTGAAAGTAAGGAGCAACATCAAAACTTAAAAACGGACAGACAATAGAGCCTGTTTCCAAAAGATTTAGGATTCATTAACTTTAGTGTTGACAGTCAAAAGCTATGAGTTTGAGAAAACATCTATTGTCAGACACACTATTTCCGTAAAATCTGATCTATTAAGCTTTTTTGAACGTAAACTCTAGTTTTCTTTAAGAAAATTACGGAAAATACAAGTTTCTTGTTCAAATGTGAAACTTAAGTTTATTTGTGGATTTAAAAATAAAACTATTACCGTAAAATCCGAACTAATAAGGGTTTCTTGACCGTAAACTCTAGTTTTGTGTAAGAAAATTATGGAAAATACAACTCTCTAGTTCAAATGTGAAACTTAAGTCCAGTTTTGGATGCTCATAATGATTAGGACTGATGGTTCTAAGTCAATAATTTTTTTGTCATAAAACAAACTATTTTTTTAAACTTAGAAATTATTCAACTTTATTTATTTTTTATCTTTTTCTTTTGTACATATCTTAAAATGACAAAATATCTTTTTTGAATTCACCTCTTGCATACACAATATAGAAATTATAAAAAAAAAAATGTAATTTCCAGACTTCATTTGCATGCAAGAGATACCGAGAGTTCTATGACTCCTCCCCGCAATGAATTCTAAGGGTTTTATGACTCCTCCCCAAAATGAATTCAGATGCTTTTAGGAGTCATCCCCCTTAGCCATAACTCCATTCGACCTTGAGCGAAGGTATAAAAGTTTGATGATGAATTTATCTTCTTAACAAGTACATTAATACCTTCCAAGATGATAGGACTCTATGACACAGAATTTATCGGTTTGAAAAAATCATCTCGTGGTGTTATATTTGAATGTGCATTTTTATTATTGTCAATGGAACTTGAAGAAATTGACTGTTATCATTGGATAGTGAACTACAACATGTATGAGTATGATAAAAGCTTGTGGAGTACTACATTACATCGTATAAACAGACTGGAATTCTACGATAGAGTGATTACACCACTTAATAATAGTGGTCAGGAACTGAGAAATGTCCAGGAGGGAGTCAGTGAAATTTGCAGCTTTTTCGGGGTTGAAGCACTCAATGTAAATGGTAATGTACCTACAGATAAAGTTTTAATTCAAAAGTGTGACCCTAGAATTCCACTTTTCAATCTAGAAGAATTTAATTGTCCTAAATTTGAAGGGGTTTATCATCGTCCTGAAGACGAGGTCAGGTTCTTCGCGCACTGGATACCTAAGGTCATACCTGATCGTGATAAATGCATTAGACACAGTAAAAACTATTCCATATCATGGGACCATCGTTTCTGGATTTTTAAGAGTGAACGTGTGTATGACTATGTGTCATAATATAATTTTTTATTAATATTCTACATAGCATTATTTCATTAAAAAAATATATTATGCATTACATTGTTATGTTTTCATTATTTTTAGAGTAAGCTAGAATATCAACAGTTTAGAATGTATATTAAAACATCGGAGATTTGAGAAAAGGAATTTGCATACATCTATTGTCAGACACATGAGGTAACATTGACAAAATCTAGGTATCGGAATGAATAAATTCTTTATCAACATCCGTTGTTGGATATGTCATTATGTCATTATGAAAAAATTGTAGGTAGGTAAGTAAGTAAGTAACAAACTCTTTCTTGAATTCACCTCTTGGATACACAAAGAAGACATTTCATTCAAGAAAATATGAAAATATTTGTAAGTAAGCAACACACTCTTTCTTGAAGTCACCCCTTGGATACACAATACAGATACTTTACTCAAGAAATTATGAGAAAATCGCAAAAAAGTAACAAACTCTTTCTTGAATTCCCCATTTGGATGCAAAATACAGAAATTTAATTCAAGAAATTATGAAAAAAATGTAAGTAAGTAAGTAACAAACTCTATGCTTTTTTTGCATCAATTGTCGGATATGTTGAATAAAATATACAAATTCGACATAGCTTGATTTCATTTTTTAAGGTTAATTTAGACGAGGTTCCGTGCGCGCACGTAACCTCGTCTAAATTATCCTTAAAAAATGACATAAAGCTATGTCGACTTTGCATATTTTATTCAACATATCTGACAATTGATGCAGAAAAAGCATAGAATTTGTTACTTACTTACATTTTTTTTTCATAATTTCTTGAATTAAATTTCTGTATTGTTCATCCAAATGGGGAAATCAAGGAAGAGTTTGTTACTTACTTGCGATTTTTTCATAATTTCTTGAATAAAGTATCTGTATTGTGTATCCAAGGGGTGACTTCAAGAAAGAGTGTGTTACTTACTTACGAATATTTTCATATTTTCTTGAATGAAATATCTTCTTTGTGTATCCAAGAGGTGAATTCAAGAAAGAGTTTGTTACTTACTTACTTACCTACTTACAATTTTTTCATAATGACATAATGACAAATCCAACAACGGATGTTGATAAAAAATTTATTCATTCTGATACCTAGATTTTGTCAATGTTACCTCATGTGTCTGACAATAGATGTATGCAAATTCCTTTTCTCAAATCTCCGATGTTTTAATATACATTCTAAACTGTTGATATGCTAGCTTACTCTAAAAATAATGAAAACATAACAATGTAATGCATAGAATATTTTTAATGAAATAATGCTATGTAGAATATTAATACAAAATTATATTATGACACATAGTCATACACACGTTCACTCTTAAACATCCAGAAACGATGGTACCATGATATGGAATAGTGTTTACCATATCTAATGCATTTATCACGATCAGGTATGACCTTAGGTATCCAGTGCGCAAAGAACCTGACGTCGTCTTCAGGACGATGATAAACCCCTACAAATTTAGGACATTTAAATTCTTCTAGATTGAAAAGTGGAATCCTAGGGTCAAACTTTTGAATTAAAACTTTATATGTAGGTACATTAACCTTTTCATATAGTGCTTCAACCCCAAAAAAGCTGCAAATTTCACTGATTTTCTCCTGAACATTTCTCAGTTCCTGACCACTATAATTAAGTGGTGTTATCACTCTATCGTAGAATCCCAGTCTGTTTATACGATGTAATGTAGTACTCCAAAAGCTTTTATCATACTCATACATGTTGTAGTTCACTATCCAATGATAACAGTCAATTTCTCCAAGTTCCATTGACAATAATAAAAATGTACATTCAAATATAACGCCGCAAGATGATTTTTCCAAACTGATACATTCTATTTCATAGAGTCATATCATCTTGGAAGGTATTAATGTACATGTTAAGAAGAGAAATACATCATCAAACTTTTATACCTTCGCTCAAGGTCGAATGGAGTTATGGCAAAGGGAGATGACTCCTAAAAGCATCTGAATTCATTTTGGGGAGGAGTCATAAAACCCTTAGAATTCATTGCGGGGAAGAGTCATAGAACTCTCGGTATCTCTTGCATGCAAATGAAGTCTGGAAATTACATTTTTTTTTATAATTTCTATATTGTATATCCAAGAGGTGAATTCAAGAAAGATATTTTTTCATTTTAAGATACGTACAAAAAAAAAAGATAAAAAATAAATAAAGTTGAATAATTTCGAAGTTTAAAAAAAAATAGTTTGTTTTATGAAAAAAAATTATTGAATTAGAACCATTAGTCCTCATCATTATGAGTATCCAAAACTGGACTTAAGTTTCACATTTGAACTAGAGAATTGTATTTTCCATAATTTTCTTACAAGAAACTAGAGTTTACGGTCAAAAAACCTTTATTAGCTCAGATTTTAAGGAAATAGTTTTATTTTTCGATCCAAAAATAGACTTAAGTTTCACATTTGAACCAGAGAATTGTATTTTCCATAATTTTCTTACAAAAAACTAGAGTTTACGGTCAAAAAAGCTTAATAGCTCAGATTTTACGGAAATAGTGTGTCTGACAATAGATGTTTTCTCAAACCCATAGCTTTTGACTGTCAACAATAAAGTTAATGAATCCTAAATCTTTTGGAAACAGCCTCTATTTTCTGTCCGTTTTTAAGTTTTGATGTTGCTCCTTACTTTCAGTTGAAGAAACGATATTCCAATTCTTGCATTTCACGAAAGAAATTCAATATGAACTTTGAAAAATTAAGAGAATGTAACTGTGACAAGGTAAAGCACAACAAAAGATTACTGAAATATTCCAACTCTTGCATTTCAATGAAAGAAATTCAAAATTAACTATGAAAAGCAACAGAATGTAACTGTGACAAGGTAAAGCACAACAAAACACTACTGAAATATTCCAACTCTTGCATTTCACGACAGAAATTCAAAATGAACTTCGAAAAAATCAAGAGAATGTAACTGTGACAAGGTAAAGCACAACAAGTCACTACTGAAATATTCCAACTCTTGCATTTCAACGAAAGAAATCCGAAATGAACTTTGAAAAATCATGAGAATGTAGCTGTGACAAGGTAAACCACGACAAGACACTACTGAAATATTCCAATTCTTGCATTTCACGAAAGAAATTCAAAATGAACTTTGAAAAATTAAGAGAATGTAAATGTGACAAGGTAAAGAACAACAAAACACTAATGAAATATTCCAACTCTTGCATTTCAATGAAAGAAATTCAAAATGAACTATGAAAATCAACATAATGTAACTGTGACAATGTAAATCACGACAAAAAACTACTGAAATATTCAAACTCTTGCATTTCAAGAAAGGAAATCCAAAATGAACTTTTTGAAAAATCAAGAGAATGTAAATCTGACAAGGTAAAGCACGACAAAACACTACCGAAGCCTTCCAGCTCTTGCATTTCATGAAAAAAACTCAAAATGAACTTTGAAAACTCAAGAGAATGTAACTGTGACATGGTAAACCACGACAAGACACTACTGAAATATTCCAATTCTTGTATTTCACGAAAGAAATTCAAAATGAACTTTGAAAAATTAAGAGAATGTAACTGTGACAAGGTAAAGCACAACAAAACATTACTGAAATATTCCAACTCTTGCATTTCAATGAAAGAAATTCAAAATGAACCGTGAAAATTAAGAGAATGTAACTATGATAATGTAAAGCACAACAAAACACTACTGAAATATTCCAACTCTTGCTTTTCACGACAGATATTCAAAATGAACTTAGAAAAATAAAGAGAATGTAACTGTGACAAGTTAAAGCACAACAAATCACTACTGAAATATTCCAACTCTTGCATTTCAACGAAATAAATTCAAAATGAACTTTGAAAAATCATGAGAATGTAGCTGTGACAAGATAAACCACGACAAGACACTACTGAAATATTCCAATTCTTGCATTTCACGAAAGAAATTCAAAATGAACTTTGAAAAATTAAGAGAATGTAACTGTGACAAGGTAAAGTACAACAAAACACTACTGAAATATTCCAAGAAAAATTTAGTAAGGAAATAATAAGCCCTCTTTTACAGATAAATTGCCCTCTAAAGTTTATTCTAGTGTTTGTAGCACTCTATGTCTTAGCACTTTAGAAATATTTAAAAAGAAAAGCTTTTAAAGTAAAATTTTGGAAAATTTTTAGTTTGGAGGGAAGGGGGATTTCAAAAACATCTCCCCATAATATAATTTGACCTATAAAGTCAATTCTGATATTTCTAGCACTCTATATCTATTAGCACTTTAGAAATAATTAAAAAGGATTATAAAGTAAAATTTTTATTTTGGGGAGAAGGGGGATTTCAAAAACATCTCCCCATAATACAATTTGACCTATAAAGTCAATTCTGATGTTTCTAGCACTCTATATCTATTAGCACTTTAGAAATAATTAAAAAGGCTTCTAAAATAAAATTTTGAGTTTGGGGGGAAGGGGGATTTCAAAAACATCTTGCCATAACATATCTTGGCCTATAAAGCCGAATCTGATATTTGTAGGAGTCTATGTCCTAGCGCTTTAGAAATATTTTAAAAGGCTTCTAAAGTAAAATTTTGAGTTTGGGGAGAAGGGGGATTTCAAAAACATCTCCCCATAATATAATTTGACCTATAAAGTCAATTCTGATATGTCTAGCACTCTATATCTATTAGCACTTTAGAAATAATTAAAAAGGCTTCTAAAATAAAATTTTGAGTTTGGGGGGAAGGGGGATTTCAAAAACATCTCCCCATAATATAATTTGGCCTATAAAGCCGATTCTGATATTTGTAGGAGTCTATATCTATTAGCACTTTAGAAATATTGAAAAAGACTTCTAAAATAAAATTTTGAGTTTGGGTGGAAGGGAGATTTCAAAAACATCTTGCCATAAAATAGCTTGGCCTATAAAGTCAATTCTGATATTTCTAGCACTCTATATCTATTAGCACTTTAGAAATATTTTAAAAGGCTTCTAAAGTAAAATTTTGGGTTTGGGGGGAAGGGGGATTTCAAAGACATCGGGCCATAAAATATTTTGGCCTATAAAGCCGATTCTGATATTTGTATGAGTCTTTATCTATTAGCACTTTCGAAATATTAAAAAAAAGGGTTCTAAATGAAAATTTTGAGTGTGGGGGGATGGGAGATTTCAAAAAACATCTTGCCATAAAATAATTTGGCCTATAAAGCCGATTCTGAGTTTAGTATACTATTCTTTAATTAACGATATCAATATCAATTTTTTTAGTATACCATAACGCTAGACCCTATTTTAAATTGACAACATTGTTCAAACATCACTTATGCTTCGCATTTCAACGGCTTTACTCACCTTTAATTTGACCCTAAAAAGAATTTGTCAAGGAGACCCTCGCCGCTATCCTTCAACATATGGTATTAATAATTTCAGATAACGCATGTAAAAGGCGGTTTGGAAATTGTCACTCTTGTTAAGAGGATTAGACACAGATACTTTTAGAGCGGAAACTCTATTTTTGATAATGTGAAAAGCCACATTTTGAACGAAATAACTAAAAAGTAAGGAATTATGGTCGTAACACAACAATGAAGGAGGAGGTTTTTGTTTTACATAATAGAAAAAAGCATACTTAGCGTTTTCTATCGAATATACTCATCATATTTTACAGGTTTGTTTTGTTGGAAGGGAGGGCGGCTAAGTCCCCTGAAATTTGAATTTACTAGTAAAACGATTTTTTTTGGAAATAAAGAATGAAAGTGTACTCACATTGAAAATAGAAATATCCATTGTTTCAGAGTTAATTAAATACAGTGTACTATGCTCGATATGCTAAGACATAATGAAAATTAAATTTCAATGCATGAACAGTTTATACGGGATTTCAAGGACGAATAAAAAACGGATGTTGAGTTACATAATTTCGTGCATGCCCCCAAAACATGTTTGACTACTTTATATCATACCAGTTTTTTTAAGAATGTGCACGTGAACTCATGATGTACATTCATTGTGCAATTTACATTAATAACAGAAAAAAACCTGTTTGAGCACATTATATTATTACGACCATACTCTCAAAACATGTTTGACCACATTATACACTGCCAAATAACCAGTCTGGTAATCAGCCTTGGAAAGCTGCCATGGAACGTGCTGTACGCAAATAACATGGTCCTAGTGCTGTACGCAAATCCAGAGGAGCCACCCTACTCAGGGCATAACTTACAAACCCTTGCCCTGAGGCCTGTTGGGGGAGTGTCATCCTCAAAAACATAATTTCTGGACTTTTTAACTAACTCAAACAAAATGACTATCTCAAAGCTTTGATTGGATGTGTTTGGATAAACGTTGGGCGTGGAAGGGGTGTTAGCTGCCTTCCAATCAGTTTCGACTATTAAAAAGAGCACTAGCGATTTCAATTTCTAATCAAATGAGCCCCTTTTTGAAGTTTCTACGACAACGCTTTCTATAAAAACTTTATATGCCCCCAGGGTGTAACTTACAACACTTGCCCTGAGGGGCAATTGTCATCCTCAAAGACCTAATTTCCAGAACTTTCAACTAAGTTGAACAAAATGGGTATCTTAAAATTTCAATTGGATGTGTTTGGGGAAAAGGTGGGCGTGAGAGGGGGGTTAGTTGCCCTCCAATCACTTTCGACTATTAAAAAGGGCACTATCCCTTTGAATTTCCAATTGAATGAGCCCTTTTTGAAGTTTTTACGACAAAGCTTTCTATAAAACCTTATATGCCCCCAGGGCATGACTTACAACCCTTGCCCTGAGGGCTGTTGGGGGAGTGTCCTCCAAAAAAATATAATTTCTATGTGGAAATCAACTAAGCTGAACAAAATGGCTATCTCAAAATTTGGATTGGATGTGTTTGGGGAAATGGTGGGCGTGGAAGGGGTGCTAGTTGCCTTTCAATCACTTTCGACTATTAAAAATGCACTAGCCATTCCAATTACCAATCGAATGAGCCCTTTTCGAAGTTTCTACGACAACTCCTTTGATACGAAGTGCCCTGGTATGAAAAAAAAATACATTGTGCCAAAATCGTTCTTAACTTAGGCAGTGCTTTTGCGCTGCCTATGATATATTCCAGTAAATCTACGAAACTCTGGGGCAAAATTGCAATATAAAAGATTTTTACAGTGTCCTGAAGAGAAAAAATTCTGTATCAAAAGACCCCAAAAATCCCCTGTGCGGAACAGAGAAAAAATCGGAGGAAGGGAGGAGTTGGAAGGGGGGGAAATTGTAAAAATTCAGGGGCAGATTTATTGTGCGCTCGAATTTCACGTCTGCTCTTTTTCTGCGCGGAGAAATCGAAAAAAGAAAGTTATGTTGTCTTATCGCTGGACTTGGTTCGATTTCCCCCTTTAGCCGGGTAGGGGAAGGGGGAAAACAGTATTCTCAAGAGTTGTGCAATATGGCTGGTCAAAATATTGCCCCAACGTTTTTGACTCGATGATTTAAAAAAAAACATGGTATTAGATTCGTATCTTGCTTTTCTGCAGTGTTTTCACCGTATGAGAGACAATGCATCGGGCCTTCGGAGTACGTGGGCAGATTTACTTCGACTGTACAATAGAAACGTAAGACAAAACTAAATGTAAAAATTGAAACAAATCAGAGAACATAGGTAATCACAGCAAAAGATAATTACGGTTCTGATTGAACTAAAAAGGATAAGGTCAAAGATTTGCACTAAACATCGTCTTCTTCATCGCTATCAACAAAAACATTTTTATTGGAACGCGCAATCCCTTGGCAGTCTTTGCAAGCAAGTGTGCTAGGCAATCCATTTTATCGGCAACTACAGTGTGAACTGTCACAGTTAGAACGCGTGCAGCTGCAACACATGACATTTAGCAGATGTGGCGGAGCAAGTCCGATGTCTGTCATGATGGGAGTGAGGCGTCCGTCCCGTAATCGCCAACCCCAGTCTTTCGGTTCGAGTTCTGACACAGTATTAGGCCATTCCATTACCTGATAGAAGACTCTATAAGAATTAAATTTCGCAGCCGATTGAGTTGGTGGAAGTCTCTCTGGGTTCACAAAAGTTGATGTCTTCGAGCTGTTCAGTTTTTCAAGAAAAACCCCGTACCTAGCTTTTCTGAGACCCTCCCCTTTCTTAGCCTTGTAGAAACACAGCAAAAGATTTTCACCGGATTGCTGGACTTCTTCCTTCGTAGAGCACAGATTATGGAATGCTTCACAGTTATTCCCAAACTCTTCATGGCTTTTCAAGAATGACAGGACAGCCTGCTTTCCATATCCAAAACAAACGGGACGTCGTGTCGTAACCAATAAGAGTGTGGCCAAACAGGAATATAGTGACAAACCTGTCCCAGCGATCTTTTGATAAAGTTGATGTGCCAGTATTTAGTTGACAGCACTTTTGACTTGGTACTGGTCTCGACGTAGAGATCCCTGGCCTCCGGAAGCTGGTGATGGAACAAAAGGATTAATAAATCAGTGTTGCTTCCAAATACTGCGATTACCCTTTCCTAGGCCGCATCAACACCTGTCAATGCAATAAGAACGTCCGAATCTCTCTCTGCATGAAGGACAGTGAGGCCGGCTTAGACAAGCTTCTTACCAATAGCTTGAATTATGTTCTTTCTATTGTTGGGATTCCGCAAGAAGTCCTCCTTTTTCCTTTGCAGCTTCATACTCAGTGTAAAATCGACGGTCGGACACTGAATACCTTTCGTTCGTTTAACCTGGGTGACATCTTTGGTAGACGGACCTGAAGTGTAATCATCAAAGACGACGGAAGCATTGGAATACTTCTGTGTCACGAATGAAACGTAACTGTTGCAAATCTGTTCGAAAGTTTTTCCCGTTTTCCATGGATTTTGCTGGAGCAGCCATCCGCCATCGATCACGTATTTTTCCGGCTCTTTTGATAGGACGTTCACGGGCTCTGCCTTTGCCAATTTCCAAATAGCTTTGGCTAGCTTCGCTTTATCTGGCTCTCGCGGCAGGCTTGACGATTCGAAAAGGGCAGAAGGATAGCTTGAGAGTTCGAATCTGAGAGTTTCTTGCATATCCCCTCTGGCTGTAGTTGCCGCTGCTGCAAGACGTTGGAACAGAAGACTTGCGTCAATTTATATGTCTTCATCGTCAACTTCCGAAATGTTGCCTTGAAATGCCATCGTAATCGCTTTGATTTTACGTTTGAAGATGTAGCGGTCGGCATCGGCACCGTCCATTGACGTCAGAATTTCTTTCTTATCGCCTTTGCTGCATCCGCGTTGACATCCCTTGCTGCTGTCATACCATTCGATATATTACGGAATTGAGTGCAGTTGTCGTACGGACAGGACTGCACAAAAAAAAACTACTGAAGCCTTTACGTCCTTTCTATATCTTTCTATCCGAGCTGGTCTTGCGGAGACGTGCTGGTCAGATGACGCGTACTCAACGCCGGTGAGTGACTGCATAAGCTCATTAATTGCAGCTCGCGCTGGCTTTGAAATTGTCCAGATCAGCCTTTGCGTCTCACTCATTCCATTTACTCTCGTGAGTCCCTCGCTTGTTTTCAGCGACCTAATTAGTACTTGCTCAATTACTAAGTTTCGAGAGAGCCTAGCCCATAATATACCACTTCTCCAAATTACAAATATCCTATCCATGATGTCTTTATGCAGCTACCGGTTACTTTCTATCAGCTCTTCCATTTGCTGACTAAATATTCTCACCGAATTCGTATATAGGTTGTGGCCTGCAGATGCAAAGTAAGGGAGCATTTCAGAGAGTGCCTGAAGAAACTGCACCCAGTTTCCGGTCCATTCTGCCCTGTTGGCCTTCTTAAGCACTCCGAACATTTCTGAATACTGAAGCCATGTTTTTAGAGTCCTATTGTTCTGCAGAGTGTCTTGAAACTCCCTCATTCGTGTTTGGATTCGACAAACTACGTCTGCGTTGGATGCGTCTTCGAGGGTTACTTCGTCATTCAGTAGAGCCATACATATTGCCGAAGCTTCTACAAAATCTCGATGAGTCGCACGTATGTCATATCTGCAGTCAAAACCATACGATTTGCAAATGAGAGTGATCTGCAGTTCTGAATCTATAAGCTCGTGCGCTCTCATGGCTCTTGAAACAGCTTTACCGCTAAGGATATGCTTAATAGTGTTACCGGCATATAGGCATTCGAGCCCTTCTTTTATTCCTGCTTCCGTCATCAAGTGCCCGATCGCTCCAAGAAAGTTCATACGTCAATGGAAACCACCTATCATTGGAATTGCTGCCTTGAGAAGACTATCAGTAGGCTCAGCATTGATGATGTTCACCGCTTTCATGCACAAAGGCTGGTCAAAAGTCTCAACTAGTACCATTTCGTGCTGGCGTGCTTTATTGGAGATAAAACGTAAGGTCGTGTATACACAAGAAAGATTGGAGGGATTACAGTCCATCATAGGCAGAAAAACAATCGACGAAGCACATTTGTGTAAGCCATGGTGAATTGCTTACATAAATCCACTCCATCCGACCCATTTCGTGTTATGTATCCAGCTTGCATGCCATAGCAGGTCAATGCCATCGATCTTGTCGTCGAAGGTGATGGTAGGAATGGGTTTTTAAACAAGGCTGTTCTTATGTTGGCTTGTGTTTTAGAAGAAGAAAGGCACTTGTCCAACTTGCTGGAGTATTCTCAGAATCGTCATTCTTTCTTTTAACGAGACAAGCTATGAACGTCGGACGGCAGTTGTCTTTTCTGCACTGGCTATGTAATATTTCACCGTCTTCAACTGTTATCTGTTCATCTAGTTGCATACTGGCCTCGTTGATCCGAAGAGCTCCTTTGTTTGTGATTCTGACACTTTAATCACCAGTACGGATGCTGCGGCTGCAGAGCTTGCAACGTTCATCTTCTTCCTCCAGGATAAGGTGTCATATGAAAACTAAAACAAAAATTTATTAGGCAAGAAAGAGGAGCTTTTTGCACGAGCCACATTGTAGTCACACTTGTGGCTAAACCCAAACCTAAGCCCTGTTTTGGACACGAAAACAACCAACAAAGCAAATCTTTCCATAAGATTTGTGAGTTCTACACTTCTAATCAGCCTTAAGCCAGGAGGCGTAGTTAAGAATTTTTACCAATTAAGCGGCGCTCAGACATAGGACGTAAAGTGAGGAAGCAAAGTACCTTAAGTTAAGGTTTACCGCTCGTTCACACGTAAAAATAGAATTTAGGAACTTTATAGCCAGCGTCTTAAATATAATGCATCGCACTTTCAAAGTAACAAAAAAATTATTTCCTTCTATTTCTGCTCTGCCTCACAATATAAAACATTTGAAAACAGCCTGAGCTACAAAGAAAGCTCCAAATTTTCACTAAAGTTTGAATTCACTTTACCACCGTAATGACCACTTCAGGTCACTGCGAGGATGTTCTTTAAACTTTACGACCGGTCGTAAAGTGGACTTAAAGCACTTAGCGAATCATTTTTGAGCGCTACCTTAGATAAAACCATAAAAGGATGAGCTAGCGTATATTTCCAAACTAGGTCACTAGTCTGACGTTGTATTCGTATCAAAGGCATTGGGTTTAGCCACAAATGTGACTATAATGTGGCTCGGGCGTTAGTCCATTAGCCATCTTATGGTAAAATGCAAATCATCGTATTTTTTTCACCTCATGCCGCAAGATGTCGCTGCAAAATTAGGTAAAGGAAAAACCCCTTACTGACTTTGTCTGCGTTTTTGGAACACTCTTCCCAGAATCCTTCCCTTTTCTTGCTTTGCACCTTCAATTTCTTCTTGAATTTTTTATTGATATTTATAAAAACAAAATTGTCTTACCTTTATGATCAGTAAACTGTGTCCAATGCTTAAGTCAAAGCTTGCACTGGGTGGCAGCATGTGTATGCACTTAGACTTATGGCGCATTCACACATAACAGAATTCCGACCATATTGTGAAAACCGAGCCGATTTTCCGACCGGTCTTTTGATTGACATTTTCTCTAGCTTTCAGCTAGAGAAAATATCAAGCACAAAACCGTTCAGAAAATCGGCTTGGTTTTCACAATCCGCTCGGATTTCCACTATGTGTAAATGCACCATTAGTGAATCTCCATTAAACAGGAAAAAGGGTAGCGCCAGGGACTAGGTTATTAAATTCTCATCTTAACGGTGTTAGAGTGTTTTAAAGCTGTGTTGATCTACCTTTGTCTCCTCTCCAAATTCTGTAGAGCCGTCTGATTATCTTTTCCCTTTTGAGGATATCTTGATTTCCCCCTCATTTTCCCTTGTAACTGGAAAACGTGTGGAAAGGCTAATGACAGAGCAATCAAAGTAACATATTCATTCTTCTCATACTGCCAAATCCCAGAAAACAAGTCTTGTAGACTGCTGTACAGGATCTTTATTTCCCCTCTCTTTTCCCCCTGCAAGGGGGGAAACGGGGGAACGACTTATTACACAGCAATAAAAACACATATTCGATCTTCTTGGACCCAAGAGCAACAGGAATGCCATTCTCAGCATCAAAAACTACCGGTCGTAGATTTTGAGCTTCCCGTGGATTTTCCCCTTCCCCCTAAGGGGAAGGGGACCTGTTCCACTAAGAAGATTCTTCGGGACTTTTAGTATGCTGCACAGAATTTTCGTCTCTACAAAATGGCGTAAAAATTATTTATATTGAAATTTCGTCCCAGATCGTCGATTTTTTTCGTAGATTTACTGGACTATTATGAACCTGTTCCACTAAGAAGATTCTTCGGGACTTTTAGTATGCTGCACAGAATTTTCGTCTCTACAAAATGGCGTAAAAATTATTTATATTGAAATTTCGTCCCAGATCGTCGATTTTTTTCCTAGATTTACTGGACTATTATGAACATAATGTGAATCGATTTAGCTCGACACTCCCCTCGACACTGATTTATTTATTACAATTTTTTCCCAGACGCATTTCATATAAAGGGGGTGGTTGCATAAACTTTCGAGGGGTCTCATTCGATTGGAAGTTGAAAGTCCCAGTGCCTTTTAAGAGTCAAAAGTGATCGGAGTGCAACCAGTCTCCCCATGCTCTTTGTTCCCAAATGCATCCGATCAAATTTTTATATAGCCATTTTGTTCAATATAACACAAAGGCCAAAAAATGATGCTTTCGTGATTGACAAGATCCCCCCCCCCATAGCCCCAAGGGAAAGGGTTGTAAGTTATGCAAGTTTCCCATTGTTAAAATATAAGGTTCTGATGGAAAGGGTAGTAGTATAAACTTTGGAGGAGACTCATTCGATTGGAAATTGAAAGTTCTACTTCACTTTTTAAGAATCAAAAGTAATCGGAGGGCAACCAGCCTCCCCCTGTCAATTGCCATTTTTCCCTAAATGCATCCAATCAAAATTTTTTAGATAGCCATTTTATTTAAAACAGGCCTAAGGTTAAATAACTATGCTTCAGGGTTCATAGCCCCCAGCCCCTGGTATAAGGGCCGTAAATTATGCAAGTTGTCAATTGTTAACATATAAGATTTTTATCAAAAAAGGGAGGATGTTTGATCCTAAATATCCGAAAATATTTGGAGTATTAAGGTCAATTTTTAAAGAATGTCAAACACAACCAAAAAAACCTTTTTCCTTTATTGGCCGTGAAAAGGAAATACAAGCAATATCTAAAGAACGACTGATAACATCAGCCGTCGTATTCTTCAGTAAATGTTTAGATACATCTTTAACTAAATCAAAAGACACTATTTGCATCCACTTTTACAAGAAGACATATCTGCAATAGATCAAGAACAGATAAGGGTATTAAGTTAACTTTCAGGCATGTTGAGGGGTACGTTGAAAAACGTTTGAACTGTAACCAGTCCCCCTCTCACGCTCTTTTTAGCTGCAATCTCTCCAAATACGTCTGATCAAAATTTGTTATCTAAATTTACAAAGTTTAAAGATTTTCAACGCAGTTGTACACTTTTCAACGTTCAAGAAAGATCTGATTCATCTGAAAAAAGCAGAAATAAATCTGGCTTTAATGGTTTGTGACGTCCGATTTTTTTTTTTTTTTTTTTGTGACAACCAAGCAGAGCAACATATTTGTAGAATACTTAAAACTGAGTGTGGTGGTTCAGTGGCACGAAGGTTCAGCTACACGAGGTTTCAATTGTATGGGGGTTCAGTTATATCGGGGTTAGATCGCAAGGGCGTTCAGTTATACGGGTGTTCAGTTAAATCGGGTTGAGCTGCACGGGGGTTCAGTTACGAGAAGATTCAGTTGTACAGGGGTTCAGTTGCACGGTGGTTAAGTTGTACGGAGAGTCAGTTGCATGGGGGTTCAGTTACTTGGGGTTCAGTTGCACGGGGGTTCAGCTACACAGGGGTTCAGCTACACGGGGTTCAGCTACAGGGGATCAGTTGCTTGGGGTCAGTTACACACACACCCTGCATAAATATTAGCATCATTCAATGTGCGTTCGATAATGACTGTCATTCTGTATGAACCGTATGCGTATTTTAGGGATGAATAAGCCATGCGTATTCTTAGGGATGAATAAGCCGCCACGCGATAACGTTGCCTCTGAAACTTTGAGGCTATGCAAATTATGCTGAGGCAGGGTCTCTTTAATAACCGAAAAAGGTCGCTAAAATTTGGAATACCAAATCATTTGCTTCTTAACGTTTCAAGCCCACAGCTTTTAAAATTATCCCCATTTGGTGAAAATAAGCCTCAGCAGCAATCCATCTCGGAAAAAAGGCAATACTTTCTCTTTTAGCATTTAGGGGTCTGAAATCTCTGGTAGAAACTTCTCGGGCACGTTGAGCTCATCAAGCGTAGATCTCATCAAGACTTTTCTCTTTTTTGGGAATGTTCTTCATATTCCTAAATTATGCAACATTTATTTTGATAACAAATTTGGCTAAGTAACTTTAAAGTTGGGATTTTTTTCTTTATATCTTGAATCACTTTTGACAGAAGATATTTCTGGTGTAGGTTATGTATTGCCATTAGACTTCCGATTTTTGAATTTCAATTTCTATTGAAAAAGGTCACTCCTTGGGTACCGTTCGTTTCCATGAACAGTTTCATTACTTAGCCTTAGTTTCTCCTGTTTAGGTGCCATACATTTGAAAGATAATTTTAGAATAGTTTTTGAAGCGTGTTCTTAGTTGTGCTGTGGAGCAGCACTACTGCTTCCCTTTTTTAAAATGTTTAGCTATGGCAGGGTAGCATCCGCCATGGATTTATGCATGTTTAAATAGATTTTCCACCCATGCCATGGATATTGGAAATACCATGGTTTGGCATAGATTTATTTTCAAATTAAATTAAAAAAAAACAAGTTTTTCCAACTGAAAGTAAGGAGCAACATTAAAACTTAAAACGAACAGAAATTATTGCGCATATGAGGGGGTTCACCCCCTAGTCAATACATCGCTCTTTACGCTAAAGAAATTTTACACTAGAACTTTTAATTTCCGTTCAAATAAGCTCTCAGTAGATACCTATCTTATAACCCGGGGGGAGTCCTTATATGGGCATAGAACCACGTGGCTTATGGTTTTTGTCAGTGAGAATGAAAAAACAGGAACTTTCTCACATTTATGTCTGTTTGTTGTCAGTGAGAGTGAAAAAACAGGAACTTTCTCACATTTATGTCTGTTTGTTGTCAGTGAGAATGAAAAAACAGGAATTTTGTCACATTTATGGATGTTTTCATGGATGGTTATGTGTGTTGGTCGATTTATTTGATGTTTTTCATGGATTGTTATGGATGTTTTTATGGTTGTTGTCAGTGAGAATGAAAAAACAGGAACTTTCTCACATTTATGTCTGTTTGTTGTCAGTGAGAATGAAAAAACAGGAACTTTCTCACATTTATGGATGTTTTGTTGGATGGTTATGTGGGTTGGTGGATTTATTTGATGTTTTTCATGGATGGTTATGGATGTTTTTATGGTTTTTGTCAGTGAGAATGAAAAAACAGGAACTTTCTCACATTTATGTCTGTTTTTATGGGTTTTGTCAGTGAGAATGGAAAAACAGGAACTTTCTCACTTTGATGGATTATTGAGTCTAATGTGGGAGCAGGTCAATGACACTTCCTTCATGTTTTTGCTCGAGGCAAATGTTATGAGTTTCCCGGAAACAGTTAGATCACGTGTTTCCTTCTCAGCCAATCAGAGGGCTTGTTACATATTAGCGGCGGAGGGAATATAAGGAAAGGATTTTTGCTATAGTTTTATTAATCTGTGAATAGAATTCAAAGAGAATAGTTTGTTTGGATATATATTTATGATGGCGAGTGGAATGTTTACCCTCTTAGAAGTTGATAGTAATAATACAAGAGCACCTAAAATTGCGTTGAAAATCACGAAAGGATCGTGGCTTTGTCTGCAATGGGATGCATCATATGCAACACAAGTGATATCCTTGAGCAAATTTAAAATGGAAGATCAATTATGTTTCGCTGCAAAAGTTGATATAGCACATGTGAATAGACTTCAATGTGCTTTAAGTGCATTAGTGAAACATATCGAAGACAATAAACTCTATCGCTAATTGTACATGCATAGTATTATTGATGTAATTATTCAACAAAATTGTTTCGAAATCAAAAATGTTCCCTTTCTTTTCTGGTTATGGCTAACGAATCAGGGTCAGTCTAGAGTCAGCAGTCAGAGTGAAAGGACCGAAAATTGAGAAATAGATAAGTGTATCAAATATGTCGTATTGGGAAAAACTTGTAGTTTTTGAAAACTGTTTTCTCGCTTCATCGCTTCAAGCCTGGATATTTTCTGAAAGAAAATTTGGCATTATCGTGACAACTGATTCTCCCCCAGTTGATTCTTGCATGAAAATTTTCAAATGTGATTCAAATGCTTATACTCAATTTATTGACATATTAATTGGAACAAAGCAGAATCATATTGTAGATATACTTTTGAAATCATTGCCAATGGATTCAATGTGGATGGCTCCTCCTTCGAAAGAGGTAACGTCACAGAGTTACTCCTCCCCCCTATCCTCCACTTTGAATTTATCGACCGAGGACGATCAGTTTCGTTTTAGCTGTGAGAGAGTTGACATCGGAAACGAAAAAATGTTCTATATATGTCCATTGTGCATGTACACTCTTGGTAGTTGGACTCGATACGAGACATTTACAATTATTGATGACTATAATGAAAAGTGTAAATTATGTCATCCTTGCAAATTACATAGAGGCTATGCTGTACAAATTAAAGGATGTAATTCATGTCTTGAAGAGGTGTGTGTCTCTCACCCTAGCGGGCACCTGGGCTCCAATTGTCACAATGATAAATGTGATCCGTGGGAGAATACTTACCCTGCTATGATTGGAAAGAATCACAAACGTGATTTTAGTTTATTTCTACGAGATTGGTATCGTCGTGGATTTAAATTATTCTGGGAAGAGGAATCTGGTTTACGATTCAACTGTTGAGGTAACAAGAGACAATTTGGTTTCTACGTCATCGCTGTGACGACACTGCCTACTATGACTATAAACCAAGTGATTTTTATTTGGCAGTTACCGATTGTGATTCACCATTTGAAAACACTGTATGTGATATTGCTTCAAATAGACAGATTGAAACTCGTGAATTTCATAATATGAATGCTAATAGTATCATTGACTATACAAAGAGATATGACAAGAGTGAAGTTACATTGTACTGCAGAAAATGTGACCCTGACTTTGCAGTCAATCAAGATCAATACACAGTGAATCGAAATGATTTAGCAGTATTAGTGGTTCACGACAGTTATCTATACACCGATGAAGAAATCTAAACGTGAAGATTTAAAGACATTGTTGTATATATATATACTTTTTATTAATAAAAAAATTCACAAACATTTTTTAATCACTTTACACTTAGGGCACTAGAATCAATATTAAATACACATGGAAGTATATTCTCCACTAGAAAGTCATTCAGACGAGGATTGACAACATAAATATGGAGAAACTGCTTGTAAGTATAGCCACGACATCGGAACACAAAATATAGTAGCGCATGGAAGCCGCAGCTTTTAGTCGTTAGATCCTGCACCCTCTTTCGATTTTGAATAATAGTTTTCCCACTTCTCTCAATATAGTTGCTGATGTGCGGTGTGTAGAATGTATAGGGTAGGGCAAGAGGATAAAAAACTCAATCGTCCTTCATTGTTTGATAGATGCACAGCCAATGACCCGTCAGCACAGTCGATGGACTGCTACTAACAATAATCAAGGTATTGTTCGCACTTCGAATTCTTCTAAGATAGTCTGAGGGCAGACCAAAGGATTTGTACTGGGACATGTAGGGGTCCATATTAAATACACTGCTTATTTGACTGGTGTTCATGGCGCCAAGTCTAGTAGAAAACTGCCTTCGGGAGTGATTTCCCAATAGGTTTCATATTGATTTAGTGAGATTAGTGCAATACTCTCAGCCAGTGGGTCGGAAAATGTACACTCTAAACTCACACTCCTCGTACCTACTGTACTCATATCCTGCGTACCAGAAAAATCCAATACAGTGATACTATGTGTTTTAGCAAACATTTCTTCGGTTATACCATTTTCAAATAGTTGCGAATCATGATCTAGGGCTTGCATGGTCAACTCATACAATGTTCTATAGGATTTATCAAAGGATAGATTGTAGAGTGGGATACCGTTTACTTTGCACACAAGAGATGAAAGTCCAAACATCTCGAATTTATGTGGGCATTCAGTCCACAATCCTATTGCACTGGCGCTTTTTACAAATGCCAAAGCAAGTTTCGAGGGGATTTCGCCATTGATAAAGGATGAATCGGTGAAGGTGCGTGAGCCCATGGCAATGTGACGTTGATTGGTGATTGTATGGGGAACAAGAAGTTTAATATTATTCCCATTGGTTCTTAGCTTTTCCACTGCCAAAGCAACAGATCTCATAACCTGCTGTTTGCGTACATGAAGTATTGCCGAGGTGAGGGAGAGGCTTACATGGGGAATGGCAGCAAGTTCTTTTCTCAATATGAAATTGGATGGTGCAAGAGTCAGTTTTATATCCACTTTAACATTGGGCGGTAGCCATTGGGGTATATTCAATATTTCATGATATATTTTTCAAACTAGATGTAATTCACGAGTTGTAGCATTTTTAAGCCCATCTGTACAATCAGTATTAGTAATATATTCATATCCATTGTAGGCGCCTCTCAGGTCTTTGTATGACTTGGGTGTCATCAACAAGAATTGCGTATAGCTTGAATAGTTTGAGAGATCGTTGCTTGTGCTCACCAGCGTGCCATTGATGTAGACACTAATTTGACGAAATAAATTATGTAATATACAATTTTCATAGGATATCCCATCAGCTTAAACTGGTTTAGTACTATCAAATTTCTGGAATTCCAATTGTAAATCTATAAAAGCTGAAGATATTTCCGTAAATTAGTCTTCATTGGACCAAATTTGAAAGTGGATATTATCAGAGAGGGGTTGTAGCGGGTAAAATTGTTCATAGTATCCATGCTTGACACTCACATCAACATTTTCATCATTGAACAGATTCAATGAGGCGGTGATTGAAGGTTGAAAATCCTTATGCGGCAGGTAGGATATTTTAGGCGAAGAAATCTAGTTTCAATCCAACAATTCTCTTCCTGGACCTTCTTTTTACGCTACCCGTCAGCTTTTTCCTTCTTTTCTTTGACAAACGGGGTGATGTTTTTCGTTTCCGTCCTGAGTAGAGATTGACGAGTGATGCATTGTTTCTTGACCTTTTTAAACCTTTACCATTCTGTTTTAATTTCTTGCCAAGGGTTTGCGCACAGGACCTAAGATTTTCCGTAGCACTTTTTTTAAAATCCTTGCCAGAGCCCCAATCATAAAGTGTAGAGGTTGTGAAATCTGTCGCAGCCGGCACAAGATATTTTCTAGCAAGAGGTAGTGAAGAGCGAAACAGCTTAGCAAACCAGCTGCCAAGTCCATAGGCAGACATTGACGAGCGACCTTTGTAATACTCCATTCCATTGCCCTGTTGTCTTGGGTCAAGAGTATTAACATAGCAGTCAATATCAGGACAAGTGAATACCACTTTTTTATTAGACATCTTGCTGTTGAACGATGGGTCGAAAATGGCATGTAATCTCAGCCAAACCTTTCGAAATGGCTATTGGATCCCCCAATTCAGTTCTTAGTGTTAACTGACAGAGTTCCAAATAGGAAGTGTTTACGGGAATATACTGAAGATGCTTTATAATGTAGTGATGCATATGCTCTTGATTGGTTTTTCGTTCAAGAGCTCGTAGGAGGGGAACATTTGAATTACCGGCCCGTGATTTTTCCACAAATGAGGCATAGAGAAATATACAAGTGTCTGTTGAGAAGACCGGCGGGTAGTCAGCAAAAATGAAATTAGTGTTTCCGGCACTTTTACCATTGATTATATTCAACTTAAAGCCAAGAACATCCTTTAGGTTATCATTGAGAATAACCTTTTCACTGGCAATAGGTGAAATAATGTAGATCTTGCCCTCCTTCTTTGAATAATTGAAATGAAAAGCTCCTTTTTTACGAGCGGAAATTCTTTTATTGATAGAAAAATATAAATAATTCATACAGGTGAGTTCCTCATAGTGTAATTCAATATATGGATAATCCAACCAATTGATTTTTTTAATTTGTTCTTGATCACCTGGTAGCGGTAGCCAGTCATAGGGTCTAATTTTTATTTCATATTTATGATCCTTCTTCAGGAGGTCATTGGTATTTTTGAAAATACAATGGACAAGAGCCACTTCATACTTTCTGTCGAATTTGATGGTGGGGGAAAGTTTCGTCCAAAAATCACTTGTTTTATTCAGATCGTTGTAGAGAGGATCGGAAACATTGGACATGAAAGTCACATAGAAATCATTGGGCATTGTTAATATCTTCAGCACCGACCCAAGAATCAAAATCTGAGTTGTATCCTAGCCAGCGAACAAGCAACTGTTTCTTGCCCCTACGGGTACGACTCTTTAATATCTTTTCAATTTGATACATTTCGCTAGTGTTTCTAACTTTTTGTAGTTCATATTCATAAAAACCGCCGAGAATCTCATCATCTTTGGTGTCTCGCAGTCGATATGTCGTGGGCTCGGTGTCCAGGATTTTGGACACTCTAAAAAGTTCAGTGCTCCATAAATAATTCCCTTTTTCAAAAATATTGGTGGTTCTATTAATTCGAACAGTATCACCAACATTGAATTTCTTCTTCTTTTTCTTCTCATTGTCATTGGAGTATTGCTTTAGAAAAGCATCAAATGTATTTTCATTGTATTGAACATCCCGAGGGCTAGAGTTGGACAGAGATCGATGAGGTCGATGGTTGTATATCTGCATGATTTTATCTAAATCATGAATAAAAGCCGATGTATTTTTCAGGCTGCAATATCTTGAAATTAATAGACGAATCGTTCTTATTAATCGTTCAGCCAATGCAGCCCTTATCGGGCTGTGACTATGATAAAGTGTTGTATTATATTTCAAAAGAACCTTTTGCAAATGGGGATTAACAAATTCACTGCCACGATCAGATTGAATTTTTCTATACGAATCCCATTCAAGAATACTTTCAATGCCCCGAGCAACTTCAACACCTCTCTTTGATTGCGATGGAATGGCATAGGCATAGCGACTAAAGATACTGATTGCCACTAGAATATATTTGTAGGGTGCATTGTGACGCCGTTGAACTGCGTCTAAAGTTTAAAGATCCATTTGCATTATATGCAGAGAGAAAAAGGCTTTAGTTTGTCGATATTGTTTACTGCGAAGCCTGTGATTCCGATGCAGTGTGTAACTCGGTTCATTCTCTAGATACTCTTTTTCTTTTTTCAATGTGCTGTCAGAGACAACTTTAGAAAGCGTTTTGGGAGAACTTAAACTTCCCGCTTCACCAATATTTTCATAGACACCTTTCAGAACTTCATCCATTTTGAACGTAAACACGTAGTGTAATGTCCACTACCCTTTTGCACACTGGAGGGTGAATCAATTTGTCTTCGCTTTTGACTAGCAGCCACAGGTGTTGTAAAATCAGTAGTGCTAGTATTTTCAAATATTGAATGTTCTTCTTTTTTAAATGGTGTTAACGTTGTTGGAGGACTATATTCTTTTATTTTCTTAAGAATTTGCTTATTGCCAATAAGACTTTTGGGAAAGTTTGATACACTTGGAAAGGTGTATAGATTATCGTCAAAGGATAAGAGTCCTTTACGATTCGTTACCATATCACAAATTAAATCAACTAGATTATAAATTTTTCCCTGAATTATAATTCACTTCCCTGTGTTATCGACTTGAACTTGATCATAAGTTTCCAACACGAGATAAGATAATAATCTTTTACTCTGTTCTCGATTGGTGAGTGGCAATAGGTTTCCAATTTTCGATACAATCGAATTCAATTCCTTCTCCTTTGAGTGTTTAAAATCTTGAAGAGATGTTTCATATTTAGAGGGATCGGCGGGTCTCTCGAGATGTAGTTTGTGTTTTTCTACACGTCGCAATGTATCTTGAAGTAAAAGCAGTTTTTTATCATCTGCAATATTCTCGTCATTAATGAATTTGCTTAGATTGTCTTCAAAATGTTCAACGGGCGAGAGGACAAGTTCATATGGTGTCAATTAATAGGGTTTTGCCATTCTCTAGAGAAAACTGTTTACAAGTCCTGCAATTATTGGCAGTAAAAGTGCGAAAAAGCTACCGCCTGCTTGAAGGAGCCAATTTCTTTTAAATTTGTTTCCCTTGTTTTTACAAGCCAAGGCACGTACAGTGGAACGATGTTGCTTTATCTGTTGTCTAACACCTTCTGGTAGTTGAACATCGCCCTCAGTTAAATTTAAACAAAGTTCAGATATTAGATTAATGAAATCGTTGTCGACACTATGTTTAAGTATGGCCTTCCTAAGCAAGGGTTTTGAAGTGCTTAAAACGGAAAATAAATGCTGTTGTTCGTGTAGTTTCTTCAATGTTATAATGGCAACTAATAGCCTTTTCTACTGTTCACCGGAAGATATACTGTAATTTCATCGTTGAAAATGTCGGTGACTACACGTAGATCCTCGGGCGTGCTCTGATTAAGATCCAGCAAAATGTAACCATTGGGTTTTATAGTCACGTGTGTTTACGCTCAAAACAGAATTTTTGGAGCACGGGGGTATATCTTTTTTTTTAAATTTTTGTGCGCTATGTAAACACGAACAACTCGATAGATAATATAGATAGTACAATTCAAAGCAAGGGTTCGCATGCATTTGCTCTGATGAAACAGCTTGTGTTGAACTAGGGTTATGCAAATGTTTTCATGATGAGATCGGACAGTGAACATTCGCAGCATTTCCTGTGAGAACTGTTCAATGGATTCAGCCAAATCATCAATAATCAGCCACGAGTTCGGTTCAATACTATTGAAAACATGAAGTCCTCGTATGAATTGTATTGGTAGGGTTGTGGCAATAGCTTTTATTTTATCATAGGACTCCTGCCAAATACTATAGCAATAGTAGATATTTTTCGGCTTCTCCAAAAACATTTTATCGCAATTTTGAATTATTCTAGCTAAAAGTGTTGTTTTCCCCGACATTGAGGGCCCACACAGAAACGATCTGAAGGGTGTTTTAAATTAATACATGCTGTTGACAACAGTCGGACTACAAATAACTGTAAATCATATGTGTCCAATGAATAAGTAGTACTTTTCCCATAGATCTATCTATTCAAGAACAACAAAAACAATATTTCATGTCAACATTTATTACGACAATATGAAAACAAATATTTGTTCAACATGAACACTTGGTCAACATGAAAACTCTATTTGTTCAACATGAACAATGATAACACTTTATAAATAAACACTTTTGTCCATCAATAACAATTTTCTGTACAACACTTTTGTCCATCAACATCACTTATTGTCTTTAAACACTTTCTATACAACAACAAAAAACACTTGGAACATGAACTAGCACAGTTGAACATTATGAATTTAAAAATAGGGTCCCCCCCCGGGGCCGCGGGGCCGGAGGCCGGCCGCGGGCGGGCCCCCCCGCCCCACCACCCCCGGGAGCCAGCCGTGGGAAGGGCCCCCCCCCCGGGGATCACGATGGAAAAACAATAGTTGTCATCACTGCTACAGGTTAGTGGAAGGATTATTTGGGTCAGTGGTTTGTTGGTTAGTTAGATTAGTCTATCAAGACCAAGTTGATTGTGATACTCTACGAGGTCAACTTGATCTAAGAGAAGGTAGTGACCAAGAAATAGGACGCTTACACAAGTCTTGAGCACATAGACCTTATAGGATATACATAAAATTGCATTTTTTTCTACTCTGACAGCAGAATTTCTATACTGTAGAGAGCAAATTGCAGGCGCTTGTGCTCTCGGCACTAGGCTCCTTTCTACACAGTCTCTGTACACGCTCATGTTACAATTGCTCTTTACAAAATGTGTAGGCACCCCTTTACATGTCTTCTTTTCATCCCCACTGTTTGTTTCAACACAATAAACTTTGGGACCTGGGAACACCCCCCTGGATATCAAATCACTCCCCGTCTCTGATTTTAATTTTAATAATTGGTTGGGGGCTTGACGTTTCACCAACTCGGGGTAGAGGGATTGATTCCAGTTGGTAGAATCCATCCGCGAGCTGATATGTTCCCCCTTTTCTAAATCACCCAGTAAACTTGAACATCCCCCTCCCGTGGCCATTGCACCTTGCACACATTGTAAAAGAATGACAACATGAGCTTTTTTGAAATTTCTAGTACTGAACTGCCGCCTGCTATATTCATGTTCAGTACCACATTTCGCTTTTTCCTGTGTAGAAGAACCATGCCAGCCTCTATGCTCGTGAATGATGTAAAATTGGGATCGGCAATAATTCATGCACACTCTAAAGGGCCGGTCAGGACATCTCAGCGAAATCTATTACGTTATCCGTCACGTATTTTGTCAGACCCTGAGTTTAGAATAAGCTTTTACAAGTCCTTCTCTACCTTGGAGTTTGCCCTAGAGTGTTTATCGACGAACGTTTCGATAAACTTTTTCAAGTAAGGTCTTTGATTGCACTGCAGAACCCTAGGTATTTTGGTGATCTTAAAACCATTCTTCATCATCCAATGCAAAAGCACATGGTGAACAGCGATAGTCTCCTGATGGTCCAAGTCAGCAATCATTTTTGGTTTGGAGGTGGTCCAATGCATCCCCACATTCTCACCTAGTAACCGGGTGTAGGGGCTCAGTGGTCCCTTGTCACTGGACGATTGATGCAGGAAAAAACAAAATCTTTGACTGAGTCGTGAAGTGCCAGCGGAATATGACCATCAATTTAAAAGAACCGTCCTTGTGGTATGTCGTCCTCGACGGTGTTAATGTCTGGGAATTCGCAAGGATTCTCAAGCCATTGATAGTTCCCACACGGCAAAGAGTAGTGGGACATTGCCGAGGGGTACAACGAGTTCATATCCAAGAACACTGCATTTGACATTACACCGGTGCTTTGTCCGCTCGGATCGGTTGATAAGACGCGGTCCCCGTGAAAAACATACCCTCCCCTCATTGAACGCTCTACAAAAAGGTGTTGATCTACGTCAGGGCTAAGGCCTATTTCCTCCCTACTAATTTTGAAAATTAAATCCATCACTAAACGGGGTGTAGAAAAATAATATCCTATATCTAACCCGAAGTCTGAATAGATCTGATCTGCATTCTTACAGACAATATCCAACAGAGTTAGAACGTCACTGGCCAAGTACAGTCTACAATAATCCCACCCATTTTACAATTCCCCTTAGACCACACCTTCTTGGTAAACTCATAATCCTCGGCTCTGCATTCACTGTTGGTCAGTGAATTATAAAAAGCTTCAATTGGAGGTAGTGTCACCTCACTTAAGCGAGCGCCAGAACAGTAATAATCATATGCACATACAACTTTGCTGGTTAATAAGTCATACATTTCACTGTCTGGAAAGTACTGTTTAAGCAAGGAAAAGCTATCAAAATTGTCGCTTTTCTGCACTTGAATCAATTGACTCAATGCCTTGGGAAAAAAACTAAAAGAATCTAAAAACCTAATTTTATTCCAGCACGTACGCCCATTATCCACTACCTGCCATTTCAGTTCGAGAAGCAGCAACTTCTCGGCCGATTTGGGATTAATACTATAGGTAAATGAATTATTTACCCATGGACTATCTACTCCCCCTCCCTCTCTGTGCATACGTGCCAGTGCCGGTAAAATAAATTTTAAATCATAATTAGAGTTGTGGATAAAAACAGGGATAAAAAACTGTTGGCTAACATTTAAATTACACGATTGATGCGCAACCCCTCGAAACTTACTACCCCAGAGGATATTTTCTGCCACAAATTATTATGATCTCTAACTTTCCCCCTCCCCCCTCGTGTGCTGTTAATCCTCTTTTCCCCATCTAGCACCTCCCCGTTACCACCCCCCCATATTTTTTGTATTTTTATATTAAGACGCTAATATGCAGACCGAACCCTGTGGTAATGCGTATTTCTCAAACGAAAAACAGTACCATTAACCTTGTCTATTAGTTTAGTCAGGGCCATGACCATGCATTCATCCCCCTCATCCACTATCTAAGCTATTTATAACAATCGCAGAGTGTTAGAACTATCTCTTTGTGCGTGTGCGTCAGGCACTGCAATGTCCTGGGATTCTTTGATTCGGAGTGGATATTGGGGGTCGTTCACCTCCACCAGCTTAGCCTAGCTGTCCAAAGATATTTTGTTGCATTGGAGGAGGGTGTTTTGGAAATTTTTAAAGCGTAAAATGGACCTATCCCCAGAATCAGTTTCCACAGTCTGGTATCCATGCCGTCTACAGTTCCTCATATGATTTTTCAGCTTTAGGTCCCTTCAAAATCGAGACAGGCATATCTGACAGCAGAAATAAAGCCACGGCGGCGTACCATCCCCCAATCCGCGCCTCCTACCAGTAAGAGGATGCAAATGACCAATTGCGGTCGGTTCACTGGGTGGTGTATATAACAACCAAACCCAATTTTGAACCAAATCTACTGACAGGCCCCGGACGGGGAAAACCACCCCCTTCTATTTCGAGCTAGCTCTATCTTTAAATTTAGTTTTATACTGTACCAAAGTAATGCCGATATTTAAGTGGGCATTATTCCGTTCAATCATATTAATAGATCTTAGCGTTACTGGGTATTTTCCTTCTAAGCAATAAAAATCTACAATAGGGAAATTGGACCCTTCCTTCCCATGTACAGTCCAGTCATCTAAATCCGTCTTGGTGGCTTCATCTTTCAGTGGTCAGAAAGCTGACATGAGGAAAGCATACCTGAAACATTTTTGATCTGTTTCAAAACAGATCCGCTGGGCACCTTTACAACCTACTAGATCTGGATTATATTTTAAAACTATGCCCTCATCCCTATGTTCCCCTCTTAAAATAAAATCTTTCTTAAATTTACAAATATTTACACTTAAATTTTTAATAAATAAAACTACAGACCCGCTCCCATTTTCGTTATAGTTCTCGAGATGCGCTATAATTTGTCCTACCCACTCGCTAAAAACTCCCTCAAAATTCTCTAAATTTGGACAAATTACACGCATCTCGGAATGTATAAAATTATAGTAAACTTCGCTTTTCTCTTTATTCAAATAAAAAACCTTTAAAACAATAGAAACCTTAATTGAATCTCTACTCCCACACCATTGACTTTGGTTCCCCAGCCGTGCCCGAAGTTTCTCTACCGCAGCCTGCGCTAGCTCTCCAGGATCTAACGCAAAATTTCCCCCCATCAGTGTATTAAAGGGATTCCAAAACGTCGCAGTGAAAACAACGATATTATTTAAAATTGTATTGGATAATTGAAAATCGGGAAAAGTTGTACCCCCTCCCCCAAGTTGTTCAACAATATTTGGACTTTGCTCCACTTCAGTTGTTTGAAGCGGACTCGTTAGGCTAACGGAGGCTGGAGGAGGAGGGTTCCCAGTGAAATCCTTTAAAATTTGTGAAGCGTTTGGACTCAAGTCCACCTCAGAAATATTACCTTGCTCAAATGTGCTAGGTTCTACATTGAATTAATTACATAGAAGCTAATCAATATTAAAATGTATTTCAATATAATTAATGATAAGATGCCAGTCACTGATGGCTGAATTGTCTTGAAACTCCATTGCCCCTTCAATGAGTTCCTCCTCTTCTTCACTCGATGGTGGGTAGGGGACCAATGCACCAACCTATAAATGAAAAATAGCTTATTTTCAAAGTGTTCAAATCATCCCTACTGTTAAAATTTGGATTATTTACGTATTATTTAAAGTCAGCACTGAGTAGGGCTATAGCAGTATGCACATACTAGCATTTGGTTAATTCAACTGAAAGTTCCAACTTAACGACAATCTAAAACATCGCTTTACATAGAAGGAAGTTTTACGTAGAAGTTGTTTTTTTGCGGCGCATCCCTGCGGCGCACCCCTGCGGCGCATCCTTGCGGCGCTTTCCTGACCCTCGGCGCATCCCTATGGCTCTTCTTGGGCCCCGTGCAGCATCCCGCAGCGCTTCCCACAGCTCTTCCCAGCCCCCTTTACATAATGCCCTTCAAAGTTGAAATATTCGCATAGACAGCATAAGTCGCTATTTCTCTCTCTCTAATTCCACACAGATTCAGTTAACTCATTATTGTAAGCCGGCGCGCGAGTGTTCCAAGATTGAACTTCAAAATGTCTAGAACCGTTAACTTGATTTCCCCTCGATAAAATCTTTGGCACGATAGAAATATTCAGTGTAAATTAGAACGCCGATATGTGACAGTTGGAATAATCTCTCTCTCTTAAAACTATGTGAAAAATAGAGTTTCAAAGGCGGTGAGCATTAGCAGTAATTGACTGCGCTTTTTAACTGAGCAAAAAGATTCGAGGGCAACTATGCCCCCCCCCCTTTTCAGCAATGTCATAAATAGCGAATATTATTTTTGGGAATATAACTGGTTTCGCTCTTACATAGAATTCCAATTTCCTAAATATCTAACGCTAATTTTGCAGACAATTTCGCTATTTTCAGATATATGCACCTAATTACGTAAAAGCATTGATATCCTAGACTTGGTGGCCTAACCGCTAATGATACAACAAGACAAGACAGGTGGTGAAACAGATCTATTTATATGCTTCTGCGGAGCTTTAAGCCAAAGATTAAAACAAGATAATATTCAATTGTGAACGGAATAGCATTTTGAGTTTCAATGGTATCTAAAACTATATGAGATATCGAAGCGATAGCAAAGATTAGAAAAAAAGAGTGGTTTCTTTGCTAAAAAAATACATTAAGATATCTTTGAGGGAGGGCAGCGAAAATAGTGGTGGGGGTGAGGGGTTAATATCTCGCTGAGATAAGTTTATATTGAAAAATAGTGAAAAAGAAAAAACACTGGAAGAAATAGATAGGTAGGAAAATGCTTACATTTGCATATCCTGGCTGCACTTGGGTGCCAGATGGTCCAGGTAGTACATGCTGGTGGGTAATTACCTGACCTAGCGTTGACGAGGCAGCAATTATAGGTCCAAGGACGGCGGATGTGCAATCGCTATTATTAATTTCTGTCACAGGTTAGACTGTGACTACTACAGGATCTGTGACTTTTGTAGTAGAGTCAAAGGCCGGCACATATGGCTGAACTTGACAAGGTGGCAGTGTGGAGCTGGGGGGTTTCGGCCAGCGACCATATTGTATGACAGTAGCCTTCGCAGGGGTCGCATTATTAGCCCTTACTCTCTTACTGGGTAGTAGTGACAAGCATTCTACGCTATTTGGGTTATTCCTGACTCTCTTTGATGCAGGGGCTGCAAAATAATCTTCATAATTTGCCTTAAAAAAGAAAAAAAATTAGTAATTAGTATTCAAAATAATTTACCCCTTTTTTACAGAAAGAAAGTTATTAACCATAATTTTGTTTAGAAAAGCATTTATCTCATTTCAGTAGAGCAAAAAGTAAAAATTTCGTGAGAAATATATTAGACCTAGAAATCAAACGTTTTTATTAGTAAACTTGTAAAAAAAATAAATCGTGACAATCAGTAGTCTATAGCCATAGGGTAGGAATCACTGTTTTTATTTTTACCATTTAGAAAAGTATTAAATGTTCCAATATATAGGTTTTAAAGCAGATCGTTAACTCAGCGGCCTATTTGCATATATTATGAAAAGATAGGTTAAAATACTCTTCAAATTACACATAATATAAGTTTCATGCAACTATTAGGGACCTTTCTTGTCCTGCAGAGTTTGTTTTCATTTTCCAATGATGGCGGTAGAATTGAGACATTGCCCCCTCCCTTTTACATAATTTACTTACAACGAAGCTGTTAGAAGGGAGCCGTTGCCCCCTCTCCTCCCTTTTACATAATGTCCTAAATATATTGTTAGACCTTAATTTTGAAAATAACTCGTTTCTCTACTTCCATACAGGTTGTGTAGGCCTAGCTTAATTATTGCAATCTCTTTTTTGTCTGAAACTGTTTTAATTTGACAGAAGAATAGTTCCTTTGACTTGACCGCGTTTGTAAACAAAACCGGAAGAGGGGAGACGGCTAATTATAGGCTTCGCACTGGAGTCTTGTGTCAAAACCAGAGCGGCATTTTCATTAAAAATTGAGAGAAGTCAGTGGTCGCCTTAGCTGGAAATATAGAAGGAAGGAATTTAACGAAATGAGAATTATTTCTTTTTGCGAGAATTTGGTTGTAAAACAATGGGGGGGGGGGGTTAGATTTCGAGGGTAAAAGCGTATATTTTATGTTTTTCACTGAGGATAAAGATTGTATAATGTTGTTTGTATTGTATGGGGGGGGATTTACGTGAATATACTGGAGGGTGACCAAGGAAAATAATTTTATTTGAAAATAAAAAATGTACTTACATTGCAAATTGAAGTTGACATGTCTTCTAATTCATCAAATTTATCCATTGTTGTTTCAATTGTGTCACAATACTTTCTGATAATTTAATCACATTGCATGCCCGTTATATACGAAATCTCAAGGGTGAATTGTTATGTAAGCAAGCCCTCTGATTGGCTGAGAGGGAAACACGTGATCTAACTGTTTCCGGGAAACTCATGACATTTGGCTCGAGCAACAACAACAAATACTATTTCTGGATCATAACATTTGCCTCGAGCAACAACATGAAGAAAGTGTCATTTACCTGCCCCCATTAGACTCAATAATCCATTAAAGTGAGAAAGTTCCTGTTTTTCCATTCTCACTGACAAAACCCATAAAAACAGACATAAATGTGAGAAAGTTCCTGTTTTTCAAATTCTCACTGACAAAAACCATAAAAACATCCATAACCATCCATGAAAAACATCAAATAAATCGACCAACACACATAACCATCCAAGAAAACATCCATAAATGTGAGAAAGTTCCTGTTTTTTCATTCTCACTGACAACAAACAGACATAAATGTGAGAAAATTCCTGTTTTTTCATTCTCACTGACAACAAACAGACATAAATGTGAGAAAGTTCCTGTTTTTTCATTCTCACTGACAAAAACCATAAGCCACGTGGTTCTATGCCCATATAAGGACTCCCCCCCGGAGTATAAGATAGGTATCTACTGCTCTCTCGCGATATTCTAGGACCACTGGATTGATACAATCACCCCTGGAAAAAAAGCATCCGTGATCTTTCTTCTGGCAAAAAATACAAAATTCCACATTTTCGCAGATAGGAGCTTGAAACCTCTACAGTAGGGTTCTCTGATACGTTGAATCTGATGGTGTAATTTTCATTAAGATTCTATCATTTTTAAGGGGTGTTTCCACCTTTTTTTGAAAATCAGGCAAATATTTTCGTGCCCGTAACTTTTGATGGGTAAGACTAAACTTGATGAAACTTAAATTTTTGAAATCAGCATAAAAATCCAAATCTTTTGATGTATCTACTGGTATCAAAATCTATTTTTTAGAGGTAACTCCTTACTTACAGTTCGTTGCCACGAACTGTATGAAAACATTGATTTCTCGTGAAATGGTGGATTTTGCTTAGGAATCATTAGGTTTACTATTTCCATACAGGATAAATTTGCAGTCACTCTGAAACAGTTAAAATTATTCTTGTGCGGTCCAAAATGGGTTCAAATGACTTACAGATGACTTCGCCATCGTACTGAAGAAGAGCGAGGAACACAAAAGTTTCAGCATATGATTTCTTCCTACGATGCCTATAACAAAAACAAGAAATTTGTCCCTACTCTTGCCCCCGGTAAGTTAAATTGGAAATCTTCATATTTTGTACAGAAGAGCTATTCTAGCTCACTGTTACCCTTTCAATTCTTTGCCCAATGAGAAAATGGAATCTGAGAAAGCTTTCACCAAACATTTAACCAAGGGCTCAAAAATCTGTCACACTGTAGTTCTATAAAGGTTCCTTTATTTAATCTAGGCTTCAGTATACTTTGATTTGTGAGGCTTGCAAAGGTTTTTATGTTATGTAGGAACCTTTAAGCCAAAGATTAATTTGGTAAAGGTCTAGAATAGCGCCTCTTCAGGAGGAGACATGCTAGAACAAAAACAGAGACACTTTTAGAATACTAATTTTGTGTTCATTTCTATAGTTTTGGTTATGTTTTGGACAAGTCATCTAAAGCTGCCCCTCTAATTGTCTCATACAGCCCTCCCCTAGACTATAGGAAAAACTAACAGAAAAATTGTCGAAAACTGATTAAAAAAAGAGATAAAAATGGGCAAAAACAAGGAAATATGTTTTGTTTAAACTTGCTGGAAATTATAAAGTAATAATTCCATGTTTTTTTTATTAGTTTTCTTATTTAGCCTATGGCTATGTGAACCCATTAAAAGGGGCTAGTGATAAATTGTCAGAAACGTGAGCAAAAATATGAACATTAACATAGAATTAGCAATCTCAGATTGTTCTTCTTTTTATTCTAGCATATCTTGTTCTCTAGACCTTTACCATTCATTTTTTCAAGTTTGACAACCCTTATTTTGAAGGAACTACGGGATCAAAACATTTCAGAATCATAATCAGAATCATTTTAATGAGAAACAGCTGTCATAGAAACATTTAAAAAAATGCACTAAAAGGCGCTGTTTTTTACATGAAAACATTTTTACATAAAAACATTTCTCTAAATTTTATTAAAAGAACTTGTAAACGAAGGAACAAAGGAGTTACTAAGTCTGTTTGTGCGGCACGAGACGGGCATAAGTTTGCTTTTGCTTCTGGTATTTGCGCGGAGAGGCATTTTAGGTGGTAATATTGTCCTATGCACAGGACTAGACAATAAAAACTGGCCAAAATGAATCATCAGCTGAAAATGGCGATCGCGAAGGCTTGGTATTTCAAGTGATTTCAGAGCGGAGCTGTAATCTACATATTTGTCGCAAAGAATGATCTTTACAGCTCGTTTCTGGATCCCCTCCAAATCATCACTTAAATAATCTATGTGATGAACTTGTGTGGGCCCCAGACGGGACACGCATATTCAAGGATGGGTCGAATAAAAGTGAGGTACGCGGTTTTCAGCTTATACACTGGAAAACCTAGGCGGCGCATCGCCACCAGTGTCCGCATAGCATAATGTCCCTTCTTAACCAGCTCTTGTACATGAACAGAGAACGAACAGTCCACACTAAAGGTGACGCCCAAGATAGTCGCACACGAAGCAGAAGGGAACAAAGTCGCGGGGTAGGTAAAATCGCGTTTAAGTGGGTTGAACCTCAAAACCTTTGATTTATTCTCATTAATTTGAAGACTGTTCGCAGTACACTGTGATTTAAACTGATCGAAAAAATTTGGGCCGAACTGGGCTACAGCTTGCGAATCCTTTACGTGGTATTTAAGAAGCACAGACAAATCATCGACGAATTTAAAACGATCGTCAAAGTCAGAAAGCACATAGTTGATAACAGCCAGGAAAAGAAGAGCTGCTGACATGATACCTTGAGGGGCGCCACATGTAATTTCCACCCTTTCCGATTCAATATCACCGGGAAAAAGGGCGTACACTTTTTGATACCTGTGACGTAAGAAATCAACTACCAATTGGAGGATGTACTTACGGGCACCCATTGACTTGAGATTCTGGGCGGCAAGAGGGTGCTTAATCAAATCAAATGCCTTTCGGTAGTCTACCAGAAGTAAATCTACAAACGAACTTCCAAACTCCAACCATTCAACTACTAGGTGATAAAGTAGTACTAAATAAACAGACGTGCTGCATCCCTTCAAGCAACCATACTGGAAGGGTCAAGTGACGGTGAAATGTCCGTGAGAAGTTCACGATATATGAAAGATTCTGCAACTTTAGCAAAGTTCGGTGTGATCGAAATAGGTCTTAACTGATCACATGTCTTAGGTCCTTTAACTTTGGGTATTACGCGAACATAGGCTCGCTTCCAAGCATCGGGAAAGGTTTGTTCACTGAAGCCCTGATTGATGATCGATGCCAATGGTCTGGCTAAAAACAAGGCATATTCGCGAATAAGTTTGACCGGCAACTCACCAGGGTAGGAAGAGCAATTCGGTTTTAGTTTTTGAAGTTCTTTAAAAACAGCAAATTCGGTAAACTGTTTTATTTCGTCAGTTTCACAATGGACTAAGAGATCAACCAGTTCGGCCTCTGTAATTGAGGGGTAGGTGGTACAAATGCCAGCAAAGAACTCGTTTACGTCTGAAGCGCTCATTTGGGATCCGTCAGGCTTGGGTATTTTTAGCTCACTGTTAACTGACTTGCCAGTCATTTGTTTCACTGTGGTATGCCACTTCCGACTGCTACTTTGGAGAAGGGGTACTACCTTTTCTCGAACATAATTTCTTCGCTTGAAACGATTGACGGCTACGATTCGATTTCTAAGTTTCGCCGCCGCGGCTATTTGTCCGGAACTGTGCAGCTTGCACCTCATCTTGATCATTTGTTTGAGATCGCTTGTGATCCATGGCTTATCGGACTCACTTACCACTACAACTTTAGTGGGAAAAAACTTGTGAAACATCTCTAACAGAAGAGAGTTAAACTGCTGTACTTTGCTATTCAGGTTTACTATAGAACACAGGTCGTCGAAGCAGTAAGTCCCGATCCACCGACCAAAATCGTAGATTGATTGAGAGTTAAGCGGACGAATAGTCACTTTGGTTCTCTTTGGCTTCAGTTGGTTATTTTTGGCTTGCCAGAGAATTACATAATGATCTGAACTCTGGAGAGGACCTAGCGACCGAGGGGGAGTAATAATTGTCTCTCATGTTTGTAAAAATTAGGTCTAGAGTACCGCCACTCTGGTGCGTAGCAATGGTAACTACCTGCTTCAGATGAAGGACACTAGATACCCATTGTCTGTTCGTCTGGTTAAAATTGCCAGCTATTATGAAGCCAGGATAGGCATGGGCACGACGAAGTTTATGGATGTAGGTCTGTAAGTAGCTGATAAGCTCTTTCCTATTTTTTGCACTCTCTGGGTAATACACAGATGCAATTATCAAACATGAGAACTTTTTTGATAGTTTGGATGGCTTGCACTCTACCCAGACAACTTCGTGAGTTCCTTATAGCCAATGAGGCTGGTTCCTTAACCAGCCTCATTGGTTTTGCTTTAGATAATGCTAGCGTGATGCTTAGTGGGCAAGCAGGTCCAGCTTTGCTCCTAAAAAGATATGCCACGGTTTTTTGTTTTTTGGATGTATTTACCATTTATCTCAAAATCGTTCAGTTGCCCATGACAGGCACAATTTTGTTGTTTACAGCCTCAAAAGAAAAAGCGAACTTGCTGGACGACAGACATTCGTCAAAGCTGCTACTCTATTTTTTTATCCGTGTAAGACACACTGGTTGGCAATGGAGCTAGTAGTCAAGACAGCTCTACAGAAAATTATGCACATTTTTGTCAACGAGGAAGTCGTGAACAAAAATGACCACTTTTAGACTAATGTGCGGTCTCCCAACTATTTTAGATTATATGGAAACGCCTACTTGGGGCTAAAGTTGCAGGTGCTCTGTGATGAAATGACTGACTTCAACCAGATGTCTAACCCTATCAAAAATAAATGTGTCAAGTTTTATCGGATATTGTATGTGGAATAATCAGAAGGGTCGATTCTAATGATGAGCTTTTGGTTCAGCTAGAATGCGTTGATCCTAAGGTATCAATGAGTGACCGTATTCAGAGCTTGGTTGGAATTTGAGCTATCCGCGATTCACTGGGTGACTTGATCAAAAAAGAACTAGAGGCTTTGGGGCGAGTTTGGCAAGCAAACTGACGTTGGTGACAACCCCGTGTTCAGTACGCTTCCAAGTCTTTTGCAGATTCTTATTTTCTCTTGCGATATTCCTCCGTAGCAGCGGAAAGACAATTTTCGCTTCTAAAGTTGAATTAAGAACCGCACAGAACCAAATTGGATTCAGAATAGGGATTGGCACTGTTTCTGTTTCTGTTTTTTTTTCTCTACCGTTTTCTGTTCTATTTTTATTGGAGCAAACAGATAAACAGAAAAAAGGTAGCCATTTTTTCGGTACCATGTCTGTTGCGTTTTCTTTCTTACTGTTTTTGCCGTTTCTGTTTTGTTTTTTTTTTAACAGATGTTTTTCTGTTTTCTTTTTCTTGATTTTCCATATTTTGGTTGCGACTAGCATCATAGTACATTCTAGCGACTTTTATTGGAATTGATATACTTGCCACGTAGGGAATAGTTCTGTCTTTACGTGTTCTGATGAAAAGTACTTGAACTTCACAGCAATGAGTGGTCAATCGTGGAAGGCGTCATTGATGTTCTTCGCTCGTTCACACAGGTAATGGTGATAGCTAGTGGGTATAATTCCGGATCCTAGTACTATGCCTGTGTCAGTTAATGGCCCAAAGGAATTATTTAATGTTAAGCTCAAGAGATTTACCAGCCAGTCTAACCTGATATATTACTCTTCGCAAGAGCTGGTTTTTAGACCCTGCAATTTATGAAAAAATGAGCGATATAACGAAGGATTCAGCTCGTCTGTCCATCCCCTTGCTTTTTTAGCAATTGATTTCCTAGCAAAGAAGTACAGAAGAACTCGCTCAAATCCGATTGAACTTCACATCTTTCCCAATTCACATCGCTCCTACGAAGGCAGAGAGTTGCAAAATCCATCACTGGCTCCACATCAAGAAGACAGCTTGTTTGCTAAGATTCTCGACACGACTGGGCTTCGGAATAACTCATCAAGTTATACACTAACAATATAAGTACTACCCGCCTAGCAGCAAATATTATGAGGGCATAAGAGGAGAGAATTCTGGTCTTCTTGAGCAAGATACGAAGATCAGGAAAAAATAATTCTGATCTGCTAGAATTTTGGACTGACCTTTTCAACACCCGGATTTAAGTGAAATCAAATGCATGCATCTCACACTGTCTGCAACTTCGAATGTTTTAATTGATAAATTTTAATTTGTGTTGCCTTTTCGTGCATTTTGTCTTTTTGTAAATATGGCCTTTTTTATCAATTAAATAAAAAACAACAAGTTTTTTAAACTGAAAGTAAGGAGCGACATCAAAACTTAAAACGAACAGAAATTATTCCGTATATGAAAGGGGCTTTCCCCTCCTCAACGCCTTGCTCTTTACGCTAAAGTTGTTTATTGTTTTAAAAAATAAAGTTGTGAGACAGAGCCAAACTTTAGTGTAAAGAGCGAGGTGTTGAGGAGGGGAAAGCCCCTTTCATATACGGAATAATTTTTGTTCGTTTTAACTTTTAATGTCGCTCCTTACTTTCAGTTTAAAAAACTTGTTTTTTTATATTTAATTTCTGATCGTTTTTTAGTTAATGCAGCTTTTATTTTGGCTCACCGTCATTGAATAAGTAAACAATATTTGGATAAAAATTTTACTTTTCTTTTGCTAAATGGCTGTCTCTAAATTTGGTTCTGACGTAATTTACAAATTAACTTACGTAGCCCTAGTCAATACCTTGCTCTTTAAGCTAAAGTTCGAATTTTGTTCCAATTCTTTCAAAATGACCCCTTAATCACAAAGGTCGTTAATCAGAATAAATAGCTCTTATGAAAGTACTACAAAATCTTTGGCTTAAAGAGCGAGGCATTGACTAGAAGGTGAACCCAATCATATAGCTAATATTTTTTGTTCGTTTTTTAATTTTTGATGTTGCTCCTTACTTTCAGTTGAAAAACTTGTTTTTTTATATTTAATTTCTGATTTTTGTTTTAAATAATGATGGGAAATCCGGCGCCCCCTTCATAGCCATGTCCCTTCCCCCATGAAAAGATCCTCCCATATAACCCCCGACCCACCCCCACCCCCCACTACCAGAAAAAATTCCCCCTGAAAACGTCTGTATACTTCCCAATAACCAATACTATATGTTAACATTGGGTAAAGTTCATAACTTTCAGCCCTCCCCCCGGGGGCTTTGAGGGATTAAGTCATCCTTAAAGACATAGTTATAATATTTTCGACCATGTTGAACAAAATGGCTATCTCAAAATTTTGATCGGGTGACTTTGGGAAAAAATGAGCGTGGGAGGGGACCTAGTTGCCCTCCATTTTTTTTGGTCACTTAAAAATGACACTAGAACTTTTAATTTCCGTTCCAATGAGCCCTCCCACAGTATTCTAGAACCACTTGGTCAATACAAACAACCCTGGAAAAAAAAAAAATAAAAAAAAAATAAACACGCATCCGTAGTCTTTCTTCTGATAAAAAAAAGAAAATTACACATTTTTTTAGATAGGAACCTGATACCTCCACAGTATGATTCACTGATATATTGAATATGACGGTGTGATTTTCGTTAAGATTCTATCACTTTTGGGGGGTCTTTCCCCCTTTTTTCGAAAATCATCCAAATTTTCTCAGGCGCATAGCTTTTGATGGGTAAGATTAAAATTGATGAAACTTATATATTTGAAATCAGAATTAAAATCTGATTCTTTTGATGTATCTATTGGTATCAAAATTCCATTTTTTAGAGTTTCGGTTACCATTGAGCCGGGTCGCTCCTTACTTACAGTTCGTTACCACGAACTGTTTGATTTATATTAGTAACTGTTTATTTTCCTCGTATAGATGTAGAAAATGGATAAAAATCGAAATATATACTAAAACGACTGTTTTTTTTTTTTATTAAAAACAAGTCGTCTCTGTTTTTTCGGTAAAAATAGGAAAAACAGAAGCGGATAGTAGTTTTTTCTCGCTGTTTTTGTTTCTGTTCCGTGTTTTAATTGTCGTTTCTTCCCCGTATCTGTTTTAGACATAAACAGAAACTCTGCCGACCCCTAATCCAGAGACGGTGATGGCACTCATGAGAGTGAATCAGTATGTCCCAGCCCCACACGAGATGGATATCCTTGATTCGCTGATTAATCTCGCCCGGCACTGAAGGTGAAAATAAAGGGTGACCAAGGCTGAGGTGAATTTGAAAGTTTTTTATTTCGTTTCAAGTCCTAAGTATTCAGTGTATAGGCTAGTCTATGTTAACTAGTGTCTTTTAATTTTATTTGAAATTTATATAAAAACATTTTTGATACACCTTCGAATTTGGATACTAGCTAGCTTCGTTTTCATCGTTTAGATTTTTACGTCATTTACTGCTTAACGACTAAAGAGAGTTCGTTTTTCTTAGTTTAGCTCAAAATCTCTAAGATAAACCAAGCGTTAAAACACCCTATAGCGCTTTGAAGAAATTCGAGCGGAGTTCGTATTTCAACATAAAGAAAAAGAGCTAAACGGCAAACGACGAAGTTAAACTAATAATAATTTTTAACCCATATCATATACAAAAATGATATTGGGCAGTATAAAGAAATAAGTAGATAATACACTACATACATGAGTACATAAAACTTAAAAACTTCACAAGAGCAGAGTAACAAAAGAAAAGAAAAACATTCAAGATACAAAAAAGAAAAAAAAAATTATGACAAAAGACTGACCAAGACTTAATGCAGCAAACCAGGATTTAATGGAGCGTCATTTAATAATTTTGACCTTCATATTTGAAATGTTTGAATATTACTGTTCTCTAAACCCAGTTTATCGTCCATGCGAAATGGGGAGGTTAAAAAAAAAGAAACAAACTGTTTATAAGGGAAAAAAAGTGAAACTTAGTTTAGGCGTCGAAGGTGAGAAAACGCCTTAGGCAGGGAGAGACTGCTTAGACAATCGACAGCAGAAAGGTTAGAGCAAAACCGTTTTTTATGGCCCAGTGGCTACTCTAGGTTCACACAGATGCGGTGCCGAAATAATGATTGCGTTTTGGTTTTCAAAAATCATGTTTCCTTGTCAAATCCTCAATTTCGTATCTTTAAGAACATATACCAGGAGGGACGTTGCGTACCGTCCGAACGGGGTAGGAATTAAGAGTTGCCCCTTTAATTTGTGCATGTTCATTATCTGCAAAACAATCTGCCTGTGCGAGGGGGAGCAAGTGTATATTATTATGAGCTCGATTACTACATACCCTGCTGGAATATATTCATCAAAACCTGGTCAACACCTGCAGCTATGGTTCCAGCATACTCTTACTCGATTGAACCTCTGTGAAAGAAAGGCTACATTAATGTCGTCCACATCCATCAGAGGGCTTAAATATTGGATCTCAATTACAGTTGACCGGAATTGGCATCTGGAATTTTTGTTCGTGCTTATAGAGTTAGAAAAATCAGCACAGTCGCTTATGTTACACCCCAACTGTGACCCATTGGCCAAAGTTACAACAACACTTCATGGAACCTTGGTAGTGGAGTTCTCGCTATTAAATGTATTTTAAAATCATGTTGAAAACAATCCAATTTTGACTACATTTTTTTATTCAGTTCCAATCTCTGAGCACGCTATTCATGAAGCTTTAGCAGACTGTAAGTAAAAATCTGAAAATCCGACAAATTGTCCCAGGTAGCAATAGTATCATTGTTCTCGACGTTTTTATTTCTGAAACTGTTACTGTCATTATTGTCACGCTTCAAGCCAAACATAAGTTGGGTGCCATTTAAAGAAAAAAGGGTGAACAAGTACCTGAAAACACTCGTCTGAACTACTTCCAAACCACTCGGGAGAATCCAAGAATTGATTTCGTGCTATTAGATGTAAGGCTCTTCCTTTCTGGGAGACTATCATTCTGAAATTAATAAATTTTAAGTTATGATCTTAAATATGAGTGATTTTAAGTTCTGATCATGTGTTTTGTGCCTACAATATTTACTATATTTTTACACAAAGAGATTACGGACCTGGAGGTACAATGCGACTAAACAAAAGGCGAAGAAAATACAAAATTGCTATCCTAAACTGATCGAAGAATATTCTTGAGATTTAAATCCAAAGCAAGCATATCCTTTGGATTTCAATTCAAAAACAAGTTAAAAAAAATAGGAGACAACCCTATCAGACAAAACTAAACGGAAGCAATTGATGGAAGCCACTAGCCTTGTCAAAACTGCCGCAGTTGCAACAATAGCTGCAAAAGCAAGGAGCATAGTAACAGAAAAGTAAAAAAAAGAAATAAAAGAAATTATGTCTGCAGTATCTCAGGAACAGATAAGGGTGTTAAATTGAACCTGTCAGGGATAGCTGAGGGGGATGCTGAACTAAATTAAAAGAAACTATGTGGATGAAAGTTGTCAAAAGGGAGGTCTCTACAATATCTAGGGAAGGGCTAAGGGAATTAATTCGAAATTTTGATGAGACATTGAGAGGGGGGTGTTGAACTTAAAATTCAGATTTTTAAAAGGACATACCTATAATCTCTCAGGAACGGCTAAGAGTATTAAGTTGAAACTTTAGAGTCTGTGTAAAACATATTTTGGGGATATCTGCAATATCCCTGGAACGGAAATGGGTTTCAAACAGTTTGTGGTAACAAACTGTAAGTAAGGAGCGAGGAGGCTCAATAGTAACCGAAACTCTAAAAAACGAAATTTTGATATCAATATTATATATATATATATATATATATATATATATATATATATATATATATATATATATATATATATATATATATATATATATATATATATATATATATATATATATATATATATATATATGTATATATCAAAAGAATTGGCTTATTATGGTGATTCTAAATGCAAAATATTCATTAAGTTTAGTGTTACCCATCAAAGGCTACAAGCCTGAGAAAATTTGCCATATCTTCGAAAAAGGGGGGAAACACCCCTTAAAAGTCAAAAATCTTTCATGAAAATTATACCATCAGATTCAGCGTATCAAAGAACCTTACTGTAGAGGTTTCGAGCTCCTATTTGCAAAAATGTGGAATTTTGTAATTTTTTTTTGCCAGAAGAACGATCACGGATACGTGTTTGTTTGTTTTCTTTTTGTTTGTTTTTTCTACTTTTTTGTTTTTTTTTTCTTTCCCAGGGGTGATCGTATCAAACCAATGGTCCTAGAATATCGTTAAAGGGCTCATTCGAATGGAAATTGAAGTTATAGTGCCCTTTTTAAGTGACCAAAAACTTGGAGGACAACTAGCCCCTTTCCCACGCCCTTTTTTTCCAAAAGTCTTCTAACCAAAATTTTGAGGCAGCCATAATGTTCAGTATAGTTGAAAGGTATAATAACTTTGTTTTTGATGGTGACCCCTCGGAACCATCGGAGGAAAGGCCACACGTTGTGAAATTTGCCTATTGTGTACATATAGTATTTGTTATAGGGAAGTATACCGACATTTTTCAGGAGGGGGAGGAGATTTTATGGGGATGGATTTTCTACGGGGAGAATTTCCCATTGGGAGGAATGTTTCCGGGGGTAAACTTTCCAGGGGAAATTTTACACAGGGGAATTTGCCACAATTTCCATGGGGGAGGGGGTCCGTGAAATATTTTCCACACAAGGGTGGGGGGCATAACCTTAAAAAGGATCAGGAATTAAATAAAAACAAGTCTTTCTTCAAATGAAAGTATATTAAGGAATATTTTTCAGGTGAAATCATCAGCAAGAAATTTTCTGGGGGGAATTCGCAGCGAGGATCGAATGGTCCGGGGGTAATTTCCCAGCTGAAAAATTTTGGAACTTTCTATGGAGGAATTTTTCGTGGTGGGATACTCCACGGAGGGGGAGGGGCAGATTTCCTGGTTTTATTCGAAAAACGATGAGAAATTAATTGTTCAGAATTAAATAATGATCAGAAATTAATTATTCAGAATTAAGAATGATCAGAATTAGATAAAGTTTTTTCTACTAAAGGTAAGGAGTAACATTAAAACTTAAAACGAGAAGATACTAGTCCGTATACGCTGCCCCCTCCTCAATACCATGCTCTTTGCGTTAAAGTTCGACCTTTTGTCTCAATTCTTTAAGAACGAATCCTGAAACACAAGGACCATGTAATTCAAATCACAACCTTTTTAAAAAGTTCTTAAGAAACATTAGAGTGAAAAGAGGGGTATTGAGGAGGAGGCAGCCCCCCTCATATACGGGGTAATTTTTGTTCGTTTTAAGTTTTAATGTTCCTCCTTACTTTCAGTAGAAATTTTTTTTTTATTTAATTATTAAACGACACGTTAAAAGTTCTAGTGTTCTTTTTAATTGTCAGAAGTGATTGGAGTGAAGTGATTGAACGCAAAGAGCATGGTATTGAGGAGGGGGTTCGACCTTTTGTCTCAATTCTTTAAGAACGAATCCTGAAACACAAGGACCATGTAATTCAAATCACAACCTTTTTAAAAAGTTCTTAAGAAACATTAGAGTGAAAAGAGGGGTATTGAGGAGGAGGCAGCCCCCCTCATATACGGGGTAATTTTTGTTCGTTTTAAGTTTTAATGTTCCTCCTTACTTTCAGTAGAAAAAACTTTTTTTTATTTAATTATTAAACGACACGTTAAAAGTTCTAGTGTTCTTTTTAATTGTCAGAAGTGATTGGAGGGTATCAATACCTCCTTTGTGCTTTTTTTGTATCTAAATTTAAGAATTTCGATGCATATAGTGCCTTTTAATATAGTCCAACGTGCCCTTCATTATGTCCTGAAAGTTTTAACTAAGTACCGTTAGCCGTTCTTGAGATATTGTAGGCATATGATTTATTGTCTTTTAACTTAGTTTTAAATCCACCTCAACATTCTCTGGAAGTTTCAACTTAATACCCTTAGAGTTTCCGGAAATATTGCAGAGAAGCCCTTTCAAGAACCTGAATAAACACAATGTCATTTGACTTAGTTCAAAATTCTCTGAAAATGCAACTTAATACTTCCAATCAATGCACCACAGTGTCTTCTACTTTAGTTGCAACAGAGGACATCTACATAGTGTCTTCTGACATAGTAAAAGAGCGTATGGTTGAGGGGACTGCTATAGAAAAAAAACAACACAGTATCAGTATCTAGTTTGTCAAAAGGATGTATCTGAAATATTTCAGATATGGCTTACCGTATTAACTTAAAACTTTCATAGAATGTTGAGGGAGATGTTCAATTAAAATTGAATTAAAATGTATTTTCCGCATCCAGGTTGTAAAAAGGGTGTTCTGCTATATGCCAGGAACAGCTCAGGGCATTAAATTGAAACTTTCAGAGATCGTTGAGATGGATATTTAACCGGATCAAAAGACATTAAGTGCAACCAGGCTGCCAGGCTTGCATATAATTCGTGCAAGGCTAACTAACTACTAGATAGATTAAAGTATGTACTGCTATGCTGTAAACGTGGCGCATATGCAACTTCTCAGGATTGGCTGACGGCAATAAAGCATAAAGTCGAAACTTTTAGAGAATGTCCGGGGAGCAAGTAGCCGTCAAGTTTTGGTGTGGAGGAAAGTGTAGAACTAAATGGAAAGACACCTTTTGCTTTCACGCTATAAAAAACCATATATCAATGAATCATTATTACTATTATAATATCTTTGATATCTCCCATTGAATACATTCACTGTATTAAATGACAATAAAATCATGTAATAAAATCACTATCAATGAATAAATAAGATCCAAAACGAACAGGACAGGACAGGACAAAACGATCCAAAACACCCAAGGACAGACCGATTCAAATTTAAAACAAAGATTAGTAGGGTTAAAGCCCAAACAGTACCACAAACAGTTTAAATTTAACCACAAACAGTAGTAGGGTTAAAGCCCTCTAAGCCTTCTGTATGTCTAAGTAACTCAATAAAATGATATTTCTAACAGTAAAACATGCAGATTTTCGTCTCGAAAATTGACTTTTCTCGAAAATTGACTTGTGACTTTTGACGGTTTGATGATACAAATTTGTGAACCTGTAATAATAATAATTTTATTTTTGCCCGCTCATACAAAAAAAAAGAGAAAAAGCAATACAAAGAAGAAAAGGGGAAAAAAACAAGAACACTCAATATTAAAGAACAAAACTAAATAGTAACTTCTTCATTCGCACTCGTAGATCAGACGTAGAGGGAAAAAACTCGAACAATGTTTCCAACGCCTTTTTTCTGCAGTTGTTTCCGTAGACGGCACAACGACAATTGGGTCTACCGTATTTCGAGATCTTAGAACGAATGTGTTTCTCTCGCAGAGCGGGTATCGAAGCAAAAACTTGAGGTACTTGCAGTATATAGACCGGAGTTTTAGTTTGTCAGTTTACGGGAACCAATTCCAAAGTGAAGATACATAAAGTAGGTGATGAAGAGCAACGGCTGAGTAAAGCTTAACAAGAATTTTCCTCTTTTAGGCTAAATTTCAGAGAGACAAGCTTCCCGTAGCTTGGACGAATACTCTTGGTAATTTTCTCGATTATTAGTAAACGAGAACTTCTGACATCACGACCGTACGTTCTGTGGTGCTTCACAAAAACCTGCAACAGTGGCAATTTTCACACGTGCTGTGCTTAAGAGATGCCCAAATCAAGAAGTCAAGGTTCTTTTACCTACCTAGAGGCAACCACCTCAGAATAAAAATAGCCCTCATCAAACGTGCACAATGACCTACGATAATTTCATCCCGCTTTACAACCGAAGTGGGAAGACATCATCGCAGACACAAACTTCAAAGGTGATTGGAGACTCTTCTAAGAACGGCCTTGGTGCTCCTAGAGACACTGAAGAATAAAAAGTCTTTAGGTGATTCCTATCTGGGGCTTATAATACATTGTCTTTTGACTGGAATAAACTATTGTGTTGTTCTGCCCAAAATATGAAAGAAACATGGAACATTTTGCGTGAAAAACCCTATATAAGAAGTGGTGTGATTTATTATCCCAAGCCGTTAAGCTTAGGAACCCTAATCAGTTTTTTATTGATCATACTGGCCTTATTTTGAAAAAATTTTGTTCATTTGAAAAATTTTGTTCATTTGATGTTCGGTTGGAAAAAATTTTAATCATCAACAATGCATGATCTTACTGGTAATTTGTAACGTAAATTTACTTTTGTTTAAAACTTAATTTTGAAAAGGATATTCACTTATGGCTGTGGTGATGAAAATACCTTGTACCATTATCCTCTTGATTCTGATACATTCGTGATGTATTCTGATATATTTCTAATACATTTAGTTTCGATACGTTTAATTTGAGCCTACTGCTAGTTGATCATAGGCAGCGCACTAGCGCTGCCTAAGTAAAGAACGATGTGGGCACAATGTGTTTTTTTTTTCTCCATCTCCGGGCACTTCGTATCGAAGGAGTTGTCGTAGAAACTTCAAAAAGGGCTCATTCAATTGGAAATTGGAGTGGCTAGTGCCCTTTTTCATAATTGTCAAAAGTAATTGGAAGGCAACTAGCCCCCCCCCACGCCCATCATTCCCCCAAACACATCCAATCAAAATTTTGAAATAGCCTTTTTGTTCAGCGTAGTTTATTTCCAGATAGGAAATATGTTTTTGAGCAGGACAGTCCCCTACAACCCTCGGGGCAAAGGTTTTAAGTTATGCCCTGAGGGCATATAAAAATGATATTGGCACAATGTACTATTTATTATTTTTTCCTTTAGAGCAGGGCACTTCATATGGAAGGGGTCGTCGTAGAAACTTCAAAAGGGGCTCATTCGATTGGAAATTGGAGTGGCTAGTGCCCTTTTTAATAGTCGAAAGTTATTGGAAGGCAACTAGCCCCTCCACGACCATCATTCCCCCAAATACACCCAATTAAAATTTTCAGATATCCATTTTGTTCAGCGTAGTTGATTTCAAGATAGAAAATATGTTTTTGAGAAGGACACTCCCCCAAAACCCTCAGGGCAAAGGTTTTAAGTTATGCACTGAGGGCATATAAGGTTTTTATAGAAGGCGTTGTCGTAGAAACTTCAAAACAGGCTCATTCAATTGAAAATTCAAAGGGCTAATACCCTTTTTAATAGTCGAAAGTGATTGGAGGGAAACTAGCCCCCTCCCCGCCAACCATTCCCCCAAACACATCCAATCAAAATTTTGAGAAAGCCATTTTGTTCAGCGTAGTTGATTTCCAGATAAAAAATATGTTTTTGAGGAGGACACTCCACCCCAACCCTCAGGACAAGGGTTTCAAGTTATGCCCTGGGGGCATATAAGGTTTTTACAGAAGGCTTTGTCGTAGAAACTTCAAAAAAACTCATTCGATTGGAAATTCAAAGGGCTAGTGCCCTTTTTAAAAGTCGAAAGTGATTAGAGGGTAGCTAGCCCCCCCCCCCCGCCCGACGCCCATCATTTCCCCAAAGCCATCCAATAAAAATTTTGAGATAGCCATTTTGTTCAGCGTAGTTGATTTCCAAACAAAAAATATATTTTTGAGGAGGACACTCCCCTACAACCTTCAGGGCAAGGATAATAAGTTATGCCCTGGGGGCATATAAGGTTTTTATTGAAATCTTTGTCGTAGAAACTTGAAAAAGGGCTCATTCGATTTGAAATTCAAAGGGCTAGTACCTTTTTTAATAGTCAAAAGTGATGAGGACAACTAACCCCCCTATCACGCCCACCTTTTCCCCAAACACATCCAATAAAATTTTTTAGATAACCATTTTATTCAACGAAGTTGAAAGTTTTGGCAATTAGGTCTTTAAGGATGACTACCCCTCCCCCCAGAGCCCTCAGGACAAGGGTTGTAAGTTATGCCCTGGGAGCATATAAGGTTTTTATTGAAAGCGTTGTCGTAGAAGCTTCAAAAGGGCTCATTCAATTGGAAATTGAAAGGGCTAGTGCCTTTTTTAATAGTTGAAAGTGATTGGATAGCGACAAACGCCCCTCTCACGCCCACCATTTTCCCAAACACATCCACTTAAAATTTTGAGATATCCATTTTGTTCATCGTAGTTGAAAGTTTTGGAAATTAGCTCTTTTAGGATGATAACCCCCTCAGAGCCCTCAGTGCAAGGGTTTTAAGTTATGTCCTGGGGCATATAAAGTTTTTATTGAAAGCATTATCGTAGAAAATTCAAAATGGTTCATTCAATTGGAAATTGAAAGGGCTAGTGCCTTTTTTAATAGTTGAAAGTGATTGTCTATCGACTAACGCCAATCTCACCCCCACCATTTCCCCAAACACATCCAATTAAAATTTTGAGATGTCCTGTTTTTCAACATAGTTAAAAGTTCTGGAAATTAGGTCTTTTAGGATGATAACCCCCTCAGAGCCCTCAGTACAAGGGCTGTAAGTTATGCCCTGGGGCATAAAGTTTTTATTGAAAGCGTTATCGTAAAAACTTCAAAAGGGCTGATTCAATTGGAAATTGAAAGGGCTAGTGCTTTTGTTAATAGTTGAAAGTGATTGGATAGCGACTAAAGCCCCTCTCACGCCCACCATTTTCCAAAACACATCCAATCAAAATTTTGAGATATCCATTTTGTTCAACGTAGTTGAACGTTCTGGAAATTAGGTCTTTTAGGATGATAACCCCTCTCAGAGCCCTCAGTGCAGGGGTTGTGAGTTACGCCCTGGGGGCATATAAGGTTTATATAGAAAGTTGTTGTATAAATCATGGGCAGTGCGATCGCGCTGCCTAAGTAAAGAACGGGAACAGTCGATAACGAGACAAGAAACGGGGACTAAGTAAAGAGGAGGACACTCCCCCACAACCCTCAGGGCAAGGGTTTTAAGTTATGCCCTGGGGACATATAAGAACGATGTTGGCACAATGTGTTATTTATTAATTTTTTCCTTTAGAGCAGGGCACTTCGTAACGAAGAAGTTGTCGCTAAAACTTCGAAAAGCGCTCATTCAATTGCAAATTGGAGTGGCTTGTGCCCTTTTTAATATTCGAAAGTGATTTGAAGGCGACTAACAGCCCTTCCACGCCCACTATTTCCCAAAACACATCCAATCAAAATTTTGAGATAGCCATTTTGTTCAGCGTAGTTGATTTCCAGATAGAAATTATGTTCTTGAGGACAGTCCCCCACAGCCCTTAGGGCAAGGGTTGTAAGTTATAACCTGGGGGCATATAAGGTTTGTTATAGAAGGCGTCGTCGTAGACACTTTAAAAAAGGCTCATTCGATTTGAAATGCAAGGGCTAGTGCCTTTTTCAAAAGTCGAAAGTGAATAGACGGCAACTAACCCGCCTCTTACGCCCACCTTTTCCCCAAACACGTCTAATCAAAACTTTGAGATAGCCATTTTATTCAATGTAGTTTTAAGTTCTGGAAATTAAGTTTTTGAGGATGACAACCGCCCCCCCCCCCAGCCCTCAGGCCAAGGGTTGTAAATTATGTCCAGGGGACATATAACATTTTTATAAAACGCGTTGCCGTAAAAACTTCAAAAAGGGCTCATTCGATTGGAAATTGAAATGGCTAGTGCCCTTTTTAATAGTTGAAAGGGATTGGAAAGCAACTATCACCCCTTTCACACCCACCATTTCCCCAAGCACATCCAATAAAGATTTTGAGATAGCCATTTTGTTCCACGCAGTTCAAAGTTCAAGAAATTATGCCTTTGAGCAGGACACTTCCTCAACAGTCTTCAGGGCAAGGGTTATAAGTTATGGCCTGGACGCATGTAAGGTTTTTATTGAAATCTTTGTCGTAGAAACTTGAAAAAAGGCTCATTCAATTGGAAATTCAAAGGGCTAGTGCCCTTTTTAATAGTCGAAAGTGATTTGAGGGCAGCTAACCCCCCTTTCACGCCCATCTTTTCTCCAAACACATCGAATCAATATTTTAGATAGCCATTTTATTCAACGTAGTGGGAAGTTTTGGAAATTAGGTCTTTAAGGATGACAACCCCTCCCCCCCCACAGCCCTCGGGGCAAGGGTTGTAAGTTATGCCCTGGGGGCGTATAAGGTTTTTATTGAAAGCGTAGAAACTTCAAAAGGGCTCATTCAATTGAAAATTGAAAGGGCTAGTGCGTGTTTTAATAGTTGAAAGTGATTGGAGAGCGACTAATGCTCCTCTCACACCCACCATTTTGCCAAACACATCCAATCAAAATTTTAAGATATCCATTTTGCTTAACGTAGTTGAAAGTTCTTGAAATTATGTTTCTTGGGAAGACAACCCCTTCAGAGCCCTCAGTGCCAGGGTTGTAAGTTATGCCCCGGTAGTATATAAAGTTTCTAAAGAAATTTGCTATAGAAATTTCAAAAGGGCTTCATTGGATTGGAAGTTGAAATTGCCGTATTGAATAGTCAAAAGTGAGTGGAGAGTTAATAATCCTCCTCTCACACCCACCATTTACCCAAAAACATTCAATCAAAGTTGAGAGATAGCCATTTTGTTCAACGTAGTTACCAGTTCTAGAAATTATGTATTTAAGAAGGACAAACCCCCCAGATCCCCAAGGGCAAAGGTTCTAAGTTCTGCCCTGGGGGCATATAAGGTTTGTATAGATAGAGTTGTCGTAAAACTTCAGATGGGACTCATTCAATTCGAAATTGAGAGGGCTAGTGCCCTTTGTAATAGTCGAAAGGGATTGGAGGGTAACCAACCGCCCTCTCACACCCACCATTCCTCAATACACATCCAATCAAAATTTTCAGATAGCCATTTTGTTCAACGTAGTAGAAAGTTCTCGAAATTAGGTCTTTGAGAGTGACACCACTCCCCCATCACTCAGGGCAAGGGTTGTAAGTTATGCCCTGGGGGCATATAAGATTTTTATTGAAAATTTTGTCGTAGAAACTTCAAGAGGGCTCTTCTGATTAGAAATTGAAAGGGCTAGGGCCATTTTTAATAGTTGAAAGTGATTGGAGAGTGACTACCGCCCCTCTCACGCCCACCATTTCCCCAAACACATCCAATCAAAATTTTGAGATGGTCATGTTGTTTAACGTAGTTGAAAGTTCTGAAAATTCGGTCTTAGAGGATGACAACCACCCTAACAGACCTTAGGGTAAGCGTTGTAATTTATGCCCTGGGGGCATATAAGGTGTTTATAGAAAGCTTTGTCGGTTCCAAAAGGGCTCATTCAATTGGAAATCGAAAGGCCTAGTGCCCTTTTTAATAGTCGAAAGTGATTGGAAGGCTTGACATTTTTATAGTAAAGATCAATGTGGGTATAATGTATTATTTTTTGGTGTTGTTGTTGTTTGGACCAGGGCACTTCGTATCAAAGAAGTTGTCGTGGGAACTTCGAAAAGGGCTCATTCGATTGAAAATAGAAAGGGCTGATGCCCTTTTTAATAGTCAAAAGTGATTTGAGGGCAACTAGTCCCCCTTCCACTCCCACCCTCCCACGCCAACCCTCCCATTTCTGCTCTTAAAATTTGCGTTGTAAAAAATACAAATGAATGTGGCATTGTCAGTTTAATATGCATATACTGATATTTAGTAATAAAAAGGTTAATATTATTTGATATATTGAAGTTATAAAAGTAAAAACATTAAAATTTTGTGAGTAAAGTGCATTTTGTTTTCTGGCCTTGGGAAGTCATAGGGGTTTTGCGCCCAACTTATGTTAATTTCTGCTCGTTTTGAGTTTGACTCGGTTAATTATTGTAATTTCTGTTCGTTTTGGGTTTCATTTATTTATCGATGCTGATTTGTGGTAGTTTCACGCTTGGTAGATTATTTGATTTTATTTTTGTCATTTTTTGTTTAATGGAGTTCTTTACTTTTCTTTGAAAAACTTATTTTGTGGAAAAAGTTTTTTTAATTAATACACAAAAAAGGCTCGTCAAGCGTTTTATCCTTCTGGACAAAAGAGATCCTGGACATGGTATAAGAAATCTATTCTTCTTGCTCTTTCTTCTTCCTTTTCAGGCTACTATTATCTTTTATTCCTTTTTACCTTCTACTTTTCTAGTGAATTATGCCCTGTCTGTTGAATATTTGATCCCCTTTTGCTTACTTAGGTGCTATCTTTAGTAGGCCTATGGCTTTCTTTCTTTCTTTAGTATTTTAGTTGTTCAGCTTATTCTTAACTGGAACCTAGTAAAGAGCAAACCACTATTTTAAAGCTATTCCCTTTACTAAAATTAATTTAAAAAACAAAGTTTTTTGTACAGAGCTAAAGAGCGAAATTGTAGCCGAAAACAAAATAAATTATATCTTCGCTGATTATGCAAGATATACCTAAAAACCAAGTAGCTCAAATAAACTGACTCATGATATTTTCCGATATCTGTAGATTCTAAAAAATAGCACTCTAATGAAAACAAAAAATGACCCCAAAAAAACATGATGTTGTCTTAGGAGCCAAAAATTCTATGACCAACTTCCACAACACAGAGACTAATTTATTAGTCTGTCAATAGTCTTTCAATAACCATGGTATTGATAATTTTTAGGACACAATCACTATTCTGCAAAAACTCAAGTAAGCTCAGCTTTCAGTGAAAATTCAGTTTAAAATTGAATATTTTCAATTATGGTTGTAACTTGTAAATAGTTATAAATTTTAGGTACTATGGTAATTTTGATAAATTGAGGCTAGTTTCAAGATAATAAGTTGTATTATTTTTTAAATTTGAGTAGCCAAAAGTGTATCATAAAGAGTCCAGTTATGTAATTTTGATCTGAGTATTTAAAAGGAGGACTAGAATAGGATGTCTAAGGAAGTTGTAAAGCCACAGCATTTTACTCCTCTTAGAGTTTACAAGGTGCTATGGGAAGGTTTGGAAGGATGATTGATATTGTATAGTTGATTAAGAACAAGGTTTAAAGAAAAACAATTTGTGTATACGTAATTGAGGTATTTCGACAGTTGAAGGAGATCCCTGTGGCAGAAGGCCCCTGCTAAACGGGGAAAGTTCGGTTTTAGGCTTAGTAATTTGCAGTAGCATACCTTGTTTTAATCAAATATGCTTGTACCCAAATTGGTAAAAAAGTAATTGAATTAAATCTAGAAGACATTAAAGTTAAATAAATGTACATGAAAAGATTATCATGTCATGGAGTGGAAAGGAGGCGGGATTAAAAAGAAAAGAAGGAAGAAAAGGCCACTTTAATGCGGTTTGTCTAGGTTGAAGGCTCAATATATCCTGTTAGGGTTTTTAGACCATGAAAATTTAGTTGGCCATCTTGTAATTTCCATTCTCTTGATTTGCGAACATCTTTTGGAAAAATTGATGCTTGGTGGCACACAATGGCAGAAATCAACCACCTTGCTCTGCAGAGCAAGGTGGTCGATTAATGATCTTGTCATGGTCGATTCAAGATCATGTCATGATGTGATCTCTTTTGTCAAGGAGGCACACTTGTGCCTCTATAAAGAGGCGACCCACCACAATGTTAAGCGATTTCCGGTCCTAGCGGTCGCAGAGAGACAGCGGTAATAGCATTTTGTAGCCCAAGCTCAAACTAAGAAACGTGCAAAATTTCACCCCCCTCCGACTTTATCTTCATGGGTAAAAGTGGGCCGGAAGCCGACCACAGCCCCCCTTTAACGTTGTCCGATTGGGTTGAAATTAAAAGGTTAAGCTTTCCTAGGTCTCGGGAGCTTATCCTCGAAATTTCAGCTCAATCCGATCACTCCTTCCCTGTTTTCCAAAAACCAAATATAGCCACTTCAAGTTAAAAAAAAAAATTTTTTTATCCACGCCTACAGGCCACAGTTGGCAACTGATCCGGGTGAATGAGGACTCATTCGAAGCAGAATTCGACTTGTTAGGGCCTTTTGATATTTTCAGACCGAAAAAATTATCCCCCGAATTTACATTTACGAAAAACCTCGTTTTCCTATAAGAGCCCATGTTAATTTTTCCCACCACAGCCTCCCTTTAACGTTGTCTGATCGGGCTGAAATTTAAAGGATAAGCTCTCCTGGAGCCTGGGAGCTTATCCTCGAAATTTCAGCTCAATCTGATCACTCCTTCCCTGTTTTCCAAAAACCAAATATCAAGTTTTGTGGGGATTTGCTTAGTCAAAAATAGATTCCACTTACTAAAAAACAATTACAATTGTGTCTCTTTAGTACAGCGGTCGATACTCCTGACTGTCAGGCGGAAGACCCGGGTTCGATTCCCCGTCAGAGGAAATTTTTTATATACTGAATTTAAAGTTTAAAAAAGAAACTTCTTAAAAAAAAGTTTAAAGTTTCTTTTTTAAATTATTTGAAAAAAATTACGTTTTCTAAAGAGTTAAAGAGGCTGAGTTACAAGGTCGACCCTTAAAACACCCTGTCGAGAAAGAAAAGAATAATACACAATCATCTAACAGTTAGTCAAGCAATAATAAGTAATAAACTGTACAAAAACGTAAAAAATTATTTGAAAAAAAATACGTTTTCTAAAGAGTTAAAGAGGCTGAGTCACAAGGTCGAACCTTAAAACGTACAGGGATTAGATGGTACAGTTGGGGGGGCTGCGGCCCCCAAAACCACTCGCTTTCGCAGCCTTTATATTAAAAAAAATTTTTTTAACTGAAAGTAAGGAGCGACATTAAAACTTAAAACGAACAGAAATTATTCCATATATGAAAGGGGCTGTGCCCTCCTCAACGCCTCGATATTTATGCTAAATATGGACTTTATAAAAACTCATTTTTTTAAAAAATAAAAAATTTAGAGTAAAGAGAGAGGCGTTGAGGAGGGCACAGCCCCTTTCATATAAGGAATAAATTCTGTTAGTTTTAAATTTTAATGTAGCTTCTTACTTTCAGTTAAAAAAATTTTTTTTATTTAAAGGCTGCGAAAGCGGGGGTTTGGGGGCGGCAGCCCCCCAACTGTACCTTCTAGTCCCTGTACGTTTTAAGGTTCAAACTTGTGACTCAGCCTCTTTAACTCTTTAGAAAACGTAGTTTTTTTCAAATAATGTTACTTAAAAAGGGAACTAGATATGACGATTTCCTTTCAAATGAGCACTCTCACACCATTCTACAGCCACTGGTTCGATAAGATCACCATTGAGGGGGGGGGGGGGGGGTGGAAAGGACATATCAGTGCTTCCCACGCAAAAAAGTGATTTTCTTTTCAAGGGGGGGGGACTATAATTCTCTCGCACATGGTTTTTAAACATACTGATTCTAACGGCGCCCTTATCATTTTGAATAGCTGTTTTTAGGGTTTATCTATTTTTAAAATTAAACAGAAATTTGATTTCGCTTAATTTTTTTGGTTTGCTTTGTGAAATGGGTCTACGAAATAGCTACTTAAAAAAAAATCAATCATTCATATCAGATATATTCATATCATATCAAAATATTTTCTTTGATTTTTAGCACATATTAATGTAGTTTTAGGACTTATATACAACAACTTCTAATGTAATTGAAAATCGAACTATTCCCTAACAAAGTCAAGCTAAAATTTTAGATTTCACAAAAAAAAGAACTTACCTCCCTCGAAGCAAAAGTGACAAAGTTTCAATGTTCGTGACCTTTTCTTCGGCATGATGCCCGTGGTCTTGGATCTCACGAAATTCTTTGATACACCCAACCGTCTTTTTAAACTGTTGCTTTGAAACCTTTAAAGGCTTGAACAGAGTTTCATAGACCTAAAATAGACGTTAAATTGGAATTAAGCATTCTTGGATTACTTTTTAAAATATAATAAGTTGTAAATTGTCTATCTGTATACCTATCTTAGATCAAGTGTGCTTCTGTCTGTTTGTTTCTTTATTTATCATTTCAGTGATCTTACAGCTCAGTGCCGATTATATGCTCCATTAGAAACGGAGGATCCAAGTTCAAGCTACTTCGTGGTAACGATAACCACTGATGTGTTTCTTCAACTGCGATGATCGGGGCACTGTCATTGCGAAGTCAGATCATTAGTTCTTTTTTCAAACAAACCAGTACAAATAAAAAAATTTGAAAAATTCCCATCAAACTGACGCAATCCAACGCGGCATATGATGTTACTCCTTAGCAGGACTGAGCTGTGGCCGGAGCAAAGTAATTCCCGAGACCATGTACAGTTGGGGCCAAAGGGACTGACTAGACAGATTTTCTGAGTTTCAGTCACCATCCGTGTAAAAGTAGCTAGAATCATTTGAAATTTGGTTTTCAAATGACTACTATCAGGCTTCCCCCAAGGAATGTTACAGTACTGGGATTCGTTGGTCTAGGCGCTACCAGAATTCTAGTAGCACCCAGACTTCCAGGTGCTACAAGACTCCCAGCAACTGAAACGTCAATTCGACACCCTATGTGCCAGCAATGGCTCTGGGGGGTCTTTATCTTTTTTCCTTTTCTTTTAAAGTCTCAAAAGTCCAAATTACCCAAATTATGGAACTTTGAAGCTTGCTAGTGCCTGGACTGCAAAGGTCAGTGGTTTAACATTACTTATGTAAAGTTCTCTGTATTTACATACTTCTTTACTACTTTTCAAGCAAACCTCAGCATTTTAGATTTTTGGTCACTTCCCCGGCATAATACCACAGAAGTTATCAATCGAAGGCGATCTAAGCCAGATGAATAAAACGGAGATTTAATTTCTGATCATTTTTCAATTCATACTGGAAATCTCTCCTATGCGGAAAAATATTTCCCAGGCTCCCTCCAATTGAAAGTTTTCTCGCAAGAACATTTCTCCGTGGAGAATATCTCCCGCGGAAAATTCCACTCAACAGAAAATTCCGCCAGAGAATTCAAACCCCAGTGAAAACTTCTTCTGACAATTCCCCCAGAAAATCTCTATATGGAAAATTGAGTCGTCAAAGAGAAAGTAAGATAAATAAAACGAATTTCGTATAAGAATTGTGGTAAATTTCCCCTGTGTAGAATGTCCCCTTGAGAGCCCACTCCTGGAAACTTCCCTCCCCACGCAAGATTCTCCCCGCAGAAAAATTTCAGTATGCTTCCAAATAACAAATACTATATGTAAAGAATGGACAAATTTATAACTTGCAGTCCTTTCCCTGGGGGCTCTCGGGAGTTATATATCACCCCAAAAGGCATAGTTATTGGACTTTTCAACTATGCTGAACAAAATGGCTATCTCAAAATTTTGATTAGCTAGCATTAGGGGAAAAAGGGACGTGGGAGGGGGTTCAGTTGCCCTCCAATATTCTTGGTCGCTTAAGAATGGTACTAGTACTTTTCATTTCCTTTTAAATAATCCCTCTCCCAATCTTCTAGGACTATTGGTTCGGTACCATCACACCAGGGAAGAACGAAAAATAAGAACAAAAAAGCATCTGTGATCTTTCTTCTGGCAAAAAATCCCAAAATTCCACATTTTTTACAAATAAGAGCTTGAAACCTCTAGAGTATGGTTCACTGATATGCTGAATCTGATGGTGCGATTTCAATAAGATTTCATGACTTTTGGGGAATATTTCCTCTCGTTTTGAAAATAGGGCGAACTTTCTTAGGCTCGTAAGTTTTGATGGGTAACTTTAAACTTGATGCTTCTTGCATCTGAAAAAAACTCCTGTTTTATTTAATTTCCGACTGTTTTTTAAATCATACCAGGGAATCCCCATCCCCACCCCCCTGCAACATTTCTCCTGGAAAGTCCCCCCCTGGAGAATTTCCTGTTCACGTGAAATTATCCCCATGGAAAATGTTCCCCACCCTCCCTGCACAAAATTACTCCGAAAAATGTCCGTATATTTCCCAATAACAAATACTATGGATGAGCAATATTGGCAAATTCCTCAACTTACAACCTTTCCCTAGGGACTATGGACAGTGATGTCATCACCAAAAAGCATGGACTTTTCATCTATGCTGAATCAAATGGTTGTCAAGAAATTTCGATCTGATATCTTTAAGGAAAAAATGGGCGTGGGAGGGGGCTAGTTACTCTCCGATCTTTTGGTTCACTTAAAAAGGGCACTAGAGCTTTTGATTCCAATCGATGAGCTCTCTCTGTTTCGAATAGGACAATTGGTGTAATACGATCACAATTGGGAAAAAAAAATGCGCATCCCTATTCTTTCCTCTGGTAAAAAAATACAAGATTCCACATTTTTGTAGATAGGAGGTGGAAACCTCTACATTAAGACTCTCTTAAATGCTTATCTAATGGTGCTCAAGGTGCTCAATGATGCTAAATTTCCTCAATCTCGTAGCTTTTAATGGACTACGTTAAACATAATTTTATATATTTGGAATCAGCATGAAAAGCCAATTTTATGCATCTATTGTTGTCACAATTTTGTTTTGTCGAGTTTCGACTACTATTGTGCCGAGTCACTACTTGCGTACAGCTGGTTACTAAGAGCCGTTTGTTACGAATAAACCTTCTTTTTCTTTTTTGTATTGAGGAGGGCTTAGCGGAAATCTTTACAGAATATCTGCTATGTTTTTTCGTTTTATTCTCTGGTTTAAAAATAACCTCGTCTGGTTTTGTCTTTTTATTACTAGTTTTTGTTTTATTTCTTCATTTTTGTCATACGCCACTCCATACAGGCTAAGTAGGATAATTCATAAAAGCTAAGTAGAATAACGAAATGCTAACTCCAGTTCTTCTACTGAATTATATTTTAGCAACTTTAGCCACATGAAAAATAGATGAGAATCAATTGTAAACTTGCATTAAGGTGTCAATAAACTAAAGTAATATATTTCTATCTATCCAAGTAAGTCCTTTTGGACAAGCATATACAGGTTTCAGTGCCTAAAAACTTTTGCCAACTGGTTTCCAAATATACATATATCTAAGATATTTGGCATAGCTGTCCTTGCGTAGGTTGATTCTATTATAAAAATTTGCAATTTTCTTCATATCAAGTTTGCTAGGCGCGGCTTTTCTTTAATTTAAAATTGACGAGTGTGAGATGAAAGTTGAACATACTGTGATTCGGCCTCCTTGCTGTGTCAGAGCTTATTATGGGAACAAAGCTGATATGTATTAAAAGAATGATTAATTAGAAAATGTATGTTAATTGTTGCTTATATGAATATTTTCCCTGGAGCAAATGACTTTGACCTCGGAGTTGGGCTTGGGTTGAACGATGCCTAGAACATTCACTCCGAAATTTTTTAGTTCCGTTTTACAGTTTTTAAAATATATTCTGTATTTTTTCACATTTTTGCTCATAACTTTGATTTTCGATCCTTAGATCTTAATTACCCATATGTGAACTTCTACTTTGAAATTTTACTGAACAAAATTAAGATTTAATTAAGATTAAATTAAGATTTCATAAATCTTAATTAAAACATTAAGATTTAGCTTGAATATCAGAAATAAAGTGACTTTTTCTTCTTCTTCTTCTTTTTTAGCGAAATTCATAGCACCAGGCCGCTTTAAATTTAGGGCTGAGTAACACAGTAGAGGCGTGTGCTGAATTTTCTATTAAAGGAATCAATACACAAATTATCAAGAGTAATATCCTTTGGGAGGCTATTATAAATTACGGTGCAGCTTCTCCCAATGCTGTTCTTCAAGTACTCAATCCGTGGTGTCTCTTCATGTAGGAAGACTACTATGACCTTACCAGGGGCTGATCCAGGATTTTTTTTTGGGGGGGGGGGGCGCAAAATAGGTTGATCCGATAAACTCGTGTTAGAAGCAAGTTTGATTAACGCAAACTTGCGTTAATTAAGTAAATTACACTACTTTAGACTACGTTAGGGGGGACGCCCCCCCTCATCCCCTGGATCCGCCCATGGACCTTACCAAGTTTCTGCATGTTTGCCCTATTGGCTTGGCAAACGATAAAATAGGTAGAAATAGCCAGTCAGAGAAAGAATGGTGTATGTACCATTGTACTAAATTAGAAAATAGACACTGACGGTGCGTCTAATCTCTTATTTAAAAGTTATAAGAATATCAAATCAAAGTGGTGTCGGCGGGGTTCTAGGAGCCCCTGAAAAAAAAAACTGGTAATTATGTTAATATTCTAACTCAGCCTTTCCTCAAGCTACATGTAGAAAAAATGTGCATACCTAATTTGATGTTTCCTCTCTAATGTGCGGAAAGAAAACGAACGCCATGAATTTGTAACAGATATTTAAGAGAAAACACAGTAATTATTATCGTTGTTGATGCTTTGCTGTGTCTTCAAGAATGTAAATTGGATTGTCTTCAGTATTTTTTCCCATTAAGATTTAAATTCTAAACGTCTTTGGCTTGTCGTACAATTTTCATCTAGGTACAACTATCCAGGATAAATTATGCAATCGTAATTCATTCACCCGGGAAGCAATTTTCTGGGAGTCAGGCCAGGATTTACGCATAGACTCACTAGACCCAGGCCTAGGGGCACCCAATGCCAAGGGGCATAAAAAAACACTGAGCGATTTTTTTTTTCTTAACAAAAACTGGACTGAAATGATTTGTCGTCAAAGAGCCGGGTGCACTTTGCTGCTGCGCTGCTTGTTCACAGGAAAATGATTTTAAAACAACATAGGAATTCCTGAGCCGTTTATAAACTGTCAGATGTCTCCCAAGAATGACAGCTGAGAGCTCGGTATCACCTCTCTCTTGCATTAGTTTTGGTTCATTACTCCCCAGTTGCCTTCTGTTCAGGGCTCCCACTATCCCCGAATTTTCGCGGATTTCCCGTAAATCTCTGTGTCTCCCCGATAAAAAAAAAAATGCTTGGGCCTAGGGGTACCAAAGATTTAAATCTGGCCCTGCTGGGAGTGCAGTCTTCTAGATATGTCAGAAAATCATCTTCTTGTTCTTAGCTCTTAGGATGTAGCATGGGCTGTTCCTTCAATCTAAATTTTAATATTATAGTCATGGAAACACAGGCGTTCCTGTGTGGGTGGGAGACCAAAACAAATTCAGCTATATAATTTTTCTGAATACTGTATCGCCCGACACCGAAAATTCAATAAAATTGTGGTTGGATCAGTAAAAATGTAATGATCATAGAAAAAAACCCTTAAAAATCGTAAAAGTCTTGGCGTTCCACGCTGAATTTTAGGGACTTAACCATTTATATCGCTTGGCCAAGCACACTCCCGTGGGGGCTCTATTACCCCTACCTGTTTGTGACGACTGTAGGCAGTAAATGTATAGTAAGATAATGGACTATTCACGGTGAGAGCATGATCATTTTTCTTTCAGTTTGTACCCTTTTCGTTATAAAAAATCTTAAAGATACCCAAAGCACTGACCTTACTACCCTTAAAGTCTGTGTTACAGTATGTTTCAATTTTTAAGCAATATTTCTGTTCCTTTGCAAGAGCTTAAACTTACTTTATGATTACTAAGAATGAAGGTTATGAATTTTAGCTACAAAGTAGGCCTAATAGTAGCCTAGGGGCCTCATAAATCATACGAACTAGTTAAAAAAATTACTTACCTCATTCAACTCAGGGGGAAGACAGACTGGCTTCAAATACCATAACATAGATGCAATGCAAATTACATTAATTCCTGATAAAATAACGTTCCACAAGAATGTATCAAATGCACATAGAATGAAATATCCCCATAGAGAGAAAAACACACAACCAGTGGCAACCATAAACCTCAAGTATAATAAACCATAAATTGAATTCGGTGCAAGGTATGAAAATAATAGAAAAATATTCGCAATATGAAAAAAGTAGTGACTCAATGGACCCCATTGGTCACAAGGGGTACTTCTAGACCAGAACATTGATTCCCACCATTCAGGGACACTTGTATTTTGTGTGAAGTTTATCTTTGGAATTGGACCAAAGATATCTCCCTCAATATCATCCATATCGTCAGTGCTATTATTTTCTAATGCATCCAGAAACTTCTTTGCTTCAACTTTATTATCCAAAATGTCAGTTAGATCTATACCTCCCCTTGGCCCGTCTTTGTGATTCTCATTATAGTCTACATCAGAATATCCATCTTCATAATCTGAAGTACTCTCACTTTCCTCATATTGACCAGAAGCACAGTAGATAAACCATAGAATAAAAAATAACCTCATTTTTTCAATCTAATCGATTTCTGATCTCATTGTAAGTCCGCACAGATTGGATGCAAAACATCTTCTGAAGGATTCTTGCCGCCTTTGCTTTTGCAAGGCCAGCGGCTGGATCAATGCAATTCTCTTCTGGAAACTATGAATCTATGATACCGTCGTCATTACCAGGAGTAGTCATGAGGGACATTTTCAAAAGGGTGTATCAGTGTATGCTTCAATTTAACATTATAAATGCTACCTTACAATAGCATATTAATACGAGATTTGGAAAGCTGTTTGATATATAAACTCTCTTTTGACACTGTATTAGTTTAAAAGAAAAAAAAATCGTATTAATTTTTCCACTTCCAGAAAAAACAATCATTTTCATATGAAAAATGAAACAAAAGATGAAAAAAAAATGAAGTGAAATATTTATTTCAAATACTTTTTTGTTGAAAACATATAGATCTTGATAAACCCAATTGTAAATCATATTGATTTAATCAATTAGATGTAGCAATCCTTTTGGGGAGAACCAGGACGGTGTAGCCTCCCGAGATTTACAAAACTTATAAAATATCCCAAAAATATGAACATTTCCGATATTGGCTTAAAAATTAAGTTTTCTTTGTTTTTAACCCTAAGCAATTTTTTAGCTCATGGTCTCTCATTGAAATTCTCAATAATGGCGCGAAAACGTCATTTTACTTAATTTTAAAGGATGTTTTACCATTTTAATTACTATCTATAGGTCTTAAACGGCTTTCTCATCCCAAGGGCATATCAGGCTGAATAAGAGATTACAAAAATAAGCTAATTTATTTACGGGACATTTTTTTTGGGGGGGGGGGGGGGGAGGGGGATATTTAATAAAATGAAAGAAAAAAAAATGAAGTGAAACTTTTTCTTTCAAAAATCTCTTTGTTGTAAGAAAATAGATCATGCTAAAATTACTCAAACAGTAAATATTGGATGTAGAAACCCTTTTGAAGAGAATTGGGAGAACGTAGAGTCCGTGAGCTTATAAATATGCAAATCCCCCCCCAAGAATGGAAAAATTTTCTAGTGCTAAAATAGGGTATTTCTTTATCTATTTGCACATTTTTTTACTCTTGGCCAATCATCAAAATTCTTAATGATGTATCGAAAGCATCATTTCACCTAATTTCAAAGAATGTTTTGCCATAAGAGTGACATCAATGCTCTTCAAACTAAGTTCTAATAAGCAAACACGCCTTCAAACTAATAAACCGAGAAAAAGTTGTCCCAGAAAAGAGGAGGTTTTGAAATGTAATTTTTACTGGGTGTAAGTTTAAGACTGGAAGAAACCAAGGAAGTGTTTTTAACTATGCTTTTTCTCAATTTTTACAATTGGGTCAAAAAAAAAAAAAAAAAAAAAAAAAAAAAAAAAAAACCAATAAGAAATGGGTATGGTTTATCGATATAAGTGAAAGCAATAAGAAAGAACTGTATAAGTTTCCTCTGTTGGTCATACAAATATATATATATATATATGTATATATATATATATATATATATATATATATATATATATATATATATATATATATATATATATATATATATATATATATATATATATATATATATATATATATATATATATATATATATATATATATATATATATATATATATATATATATATATATATATATATATATATATATATAGGCCTATGCCTTTGAAACCATCTCGAGACTTCGAAATCTACTTGTAGTTCCTAAAAACATCTAATAATAACATTGCACTACTAATTACCGATTTTCATATATATATTGGAATATATTAATTTAAAATTAGTTTCTTCAAAATATTAGTGTTACAACGTTGAAGCCAAGTTTTGCGTTCAAAAAAAAAAAATCTGACTTGTTCTATCCGTGAAAAGATCTAATGTCGCTTAGGTTTTTACTTTCTCCGGAGCACTCGCACCTCGGTCCGGGTTTTTATAATGAGTGAGATAGGGAACGATCATACTGTCTATTATTTATATACTGTGGTTCGCTCCAAGAAAATTACCACGAATGTCTCTTTTTCCTAATAATTTTACCTTTAATAGTAATTTTTTTTCTTCATATTTGTCTTTATTTGAAGAAAAATATATGTTTACGAGTAACTGGACTTTAATTAAAAATATTATAAATAGCGTGCAAAAAATTTTTTCATGGGTATTTAGTTTTTAGGTTTGCTAAATTCAAAAATACTGATGAAACAGGTAAATTTTATGAAAAGGATAAGACATTCTGTGGAAAATTGGTATATGTTTCTTAAGACTATGGGAAATGTACTAAATGTAACCACAGTTATAAAAAAATTATCCAATGAACCAAGATCGACTATTACCGATATATTAAATTTTGTTTTACCTCTCTTGACTTTCCAGTAATAGTAAGTTAATCACTTCATGTTCAGTAACAGATGTCATTTAAACATCTCAAACATTAAGTTTTAAATTATCAAACTATGCACCGTCAAATCTTGGTCCGTTTCACCATTTTATTTCGGAATTCAATTTATTTTTAACGTATTTTTTGTCTTTTGAGGATTTTTCTTTCTTTTTATAACTCTACTTTTTTGAACTAGTTGGTAAAAAATAAATTAATCTTATTACTATTGCTTATGCAAAATAAACCGTTAGTATAGATATTTAAAGCTTCATACACCAAATTTATTCATTCGAGGGTTCACAGAATTTAAATGCAAAGATTAATAGTAGAGATATTACACAGTGAAACACTTGATTCGAAGTGTTTCAAAGTATAAAATATATTTATGTAATGTTTTGATAGTTTTTTGTTGTACTGAATTGATTTTGTTACCTTCAAAGTGAGCTTGTCGTATCGCCTGAGTGCACATTTTATCACATTTGCACTGAATGTCTAGGCGTCAAATATGAGAAGGTAATTTAAGATACTTCTCTCCTAGAATTGGCTTTGTCAATCAATAAAAAAAGATCGAGTGCATAAAATATACCACTAAGAGCCCTGATTGGGGTGAATTTTGAGTTTGTCATGAATCCCACAATTTTGACGACTAATAACGATGTCATCGAAACGTCAGCTCCGTTCGGTAAAAAGGCGGTATTAATAGAAAAGATACTTTTTACATACGATAGAGAGTCCTTGGCTTTTAATAACATAGATGTCAAAATGATATAAGTTATAATTGCATAAATGAAAACAGTTGGTGAACTCAGGAAAACGAGTTAAAAGGATCGAATTACGTAAGGCCCAATCAAATTTTGTACCCCTAGCTTTCATTTATATTAATAGATTCTTGAGAAAAAACGATCTGCTACTTTTTAGTCCATTCTAAAAACGAGTGTAAAATAAAATCTCTTAAAGAAAAATAAAAGTCTTCTCTAAAACTAAAAAATCCTTAGGTTTCTTCAAGACTAAAATATGTCTTATATAAGATTCGAACCTAAGTTTTCACAGCCGCAAGCAAGTATTCTTACCCCTGCGCTATCACGTTTTGTTTAATAGTGTCCGTTGTAAGTTTTCCTGTGCCCAATCACCTGCTTATATTATTTTATTTACAAAAAGGGGGTATAAAAGAGTAGTGGTTTTGATTGCTAATATTGCACTGGCATCATAAAGTATCGTGGCAAAATTAATATCTTAATCCGTAGATTCAGGCACAAGAAGACGGTTTCTGGACAAACACACCCACGGACAATTGCACCTAAATGCCAGGAGCTACCTGCGTGTTGGGTTTAATATGAACTGATTGCCATGGTTTTGTCCAATTAACGGTTATGCTACTAAAATCTCAATCTTGGTCGGTAAAAATGCTCGGCACAAATGCCTAGATGGTCGATAAAATCTGTTTTCTGGTCCACTATATTTTTGTCCTTGTTTGCATGATTCAATTGACCCTTAATCACGGTAATTGTGCCAATGTTTGTCGTGTTTCTAACACTGCTCTTGTCATCTTGACCGCTTTTGGGAAGCCCAAGATATCCAGAACATACACTGGATTCCCTGATTTTTTTTTTTTTTTGATTTGCTGTTGTAAAACGATCCTAACGTAACCAAAATTTGGACGGACGATTCTAACATCCATCAAAAACCAACATCTGTTGTAAGATTTTGAAAGGATAGAATTGAATTTGGTGGGATAGTGGATGTTTGTCCCTTCTTGGAATTAAATACAAAACAAGTTTTTTTTACTTGAAAGTAATAAGCAACATTAAAACTTAAAGGACGGCCCCCTCCTCAATACCTTGCTCTTTATGCTGTTCGTCTTAATTTCTGTTCGTTTTGAGTTTTAATGTTGCTTTTTACATTCAGTTTAAAAGCTTGTTTTTGTTATTTAATTTCTGTTCGTTTTTCAAATAATGCAGGTAAATCTTGCTCACCCTCCATGAAATAAACCCGCCCTCACGGGAAACTCCTCAATGAAAATTTCATCCTACGTAAATTAAAGCCCCCCCCTTCAAGTTCCCTCCAGGCAGTTCCGTTCTTGCTGAAAATCCCCCTTCCCATAAAATTCCTTACGGACGATTCAGCCTGAAATACTATCCTTCGCTTATTTTCTTTTAAAAAAGACTTTAATATCTAAGTGGTTTCTCGATCACTCCAGAAATACCCCCTTCCGCGGAAATATTTTCCGGAAATCATAACATACGGAAAATAGCCCCCGGACAGTCTCCCCATGCAAAATTGAGTTGGCAAAGAGAATTTAAGACAATTAAAAATAATTTCGTAAAAGAATTCTGTTAAATCCCCCCGGTGTAAAGTTTTCCCTGGAGAATTCACCCCTGCCCCCCGGAAATTTCCTCCGGCAACTTTGCTGACCGATCTTTAATAATAGCTGAAATGCTGAAAACCAGCCATACTGTAAGTGTTCAAGAGAAATTTGCCCTTCCATTATCTGTAGAATCAGTTAGACACTTTTCAGTCTCATTTAATGTGTGCTGTTTCTGCAGAGCGTAAGCACGCCCTTGGTCGACCCTCTGGTGGACTTGTAACTTATGTTCGGCGAGATATTGAGTCAAAGATTTTATTCTCAACGCAAAATATCCTTGCAGTGCAAGTAGGTGGTAATTTAGTAGTAATTAACGTGTATCTGCCGACAGATTACCGGAATGACCATTCAGATTCGCTTTTTGTCAGAAGTATCGCTAAACTATCAGAGTGCCTTCTACTAGCTAAACGTAGGAAACTCCCTACGGTTATTTCAGGTGATTCTAATTGCTCACTGAGTGCTAATGTCAACAAGATTGATGGTATTCAATCTAGTGTTCGGGAAAATATGATTTACGGTTTACTTGAGGACTCGTTTATCGTGTCAGGCAAAACACACAAATTCACATACATACATTGCACAGGTTCCACATCTGATCTTGACCGTGTGATTTGTTCAAAACAGCTTTCCTCCTCTCAAGTGCGCGTCTTTGATACTCCTTTTTCTTCGGACCACTTCTCAATAAAATTGAATATAGGACCTCCCTCTTCAAGCACTCGCCAATCTAGTCAAAAAGTAAGATCGCAGAAATGGGTAGAGCTTACGGATTGGAATAAAAAGGATCCCTTCCTTTACAATCACGTATGTGATAGCATTATATCAAAAATAAAAGTTCCATATAATCTGTTAATACAATCCTCTCCTAGACGCGAAAAGGAAGTGCGAATTCAGCTTAAAACATACACTGCTCAGTTGTCACAGGCACTTCGTCTAGCTGAGGAAACAACAGTGCCAAAACGAATCAAAACAGGAACACAAGTAAAGGGTTGGTCAGAAAATGCGGCTTTAGTTGAAGCGTATGATAAGGCAAAATTTTGGCTCTCTATATGGAAAGATTGTGGATGTCCACGAACCGGAATAGTAAATTAAATCCGGCTTCGCACCAAACTTAAGTTTACCAAAGAGCTAGCTAACCATCGCGCAGAAATTATTAGTAAGTCATCGAAAATTGCTCTGCGAAACCCCAATAATATCTGGAGGTCCATGCAAGATAAAAAACCAGCCACTGATGCATCGTCAATCCCCTTAGAGTCATGGAAAGCACACTATAAACAAGAGTTTTCACCCCTGTGTCCAGAAAAAAGCACAAAATTCAAATATCATCTCAATAACCTCAATAAATCATCTCAATAAACTATCACATACAAGTCACACCGATCGTGTTCTATCCGTTTATGACATTTGGAACGCCATCCGTTATCTTAAAAAAAAAACAGATCACAAGGTATTGACAAAATTTCTGCAGTCCACCAACAACACCCGTCGTTTCTGCTTATTGAACATTTGACCCTCTTATTCCAGATGGTTTTTGCACAAGGTATTGTTCCTACAACGTTCTGCGTTGGAAGTCTTACACCGGTACCAAAAAAGGGAAAGGCTCCTGGGGAATGCGCATCATTTTGACCTATAACAGTATCTATCACTTTTTGCAAGATATTCGAACTTTTGATTATTGAGGAAATTAATACGAAACGCTACACACCGCCTATCCAGTTCGGTTTCCAGCCTGAGCTTGGTTGTAGACATGCTTTAAGTGCGGTAGTTTCAGTACTATTGGATGCCGAAAATTCTGGCGAATCTGTCGCTCTTGGCATACGTTATATACGACGAGCTTTTGACTCATTAATGCACGAACAGATTGTACTTGAAATGGCAAAGCACGGCGTCCAATATGACACACTCCTACCCCTGAGTGACATGTATGAAAACCTCGAGGTCGAAATCAAGATCAAGTATGAGAAGCAAACAGATTCTGTTAGAATCCCAGTAAAGAAGGGTGCTCGTCAAGGCGCACCTACTTCTGCTCCAGATTTCAATAATAGCGTGATTCCTGCACAAGAAAATTATCTAAAATCTTGTATTTATAAAAGTATAGATCTTTCCCTAGTTTGCTTTGCTGATGACCTATTAAACATTGTCCGTGAACTTGGAAGAATTGAAGCAAATTTTAAAATTTTTGTAAGAGAGCATGCAGCTATTGGTCTTGAATTCAACACTTCGAAGTCGAAAGTGCTATTGTTCAACTGGCCTGAATGGCCAGATACTAAAGCACACAAGAGCACTACTCATTAAACATCTCGAGAAACGAACGAGCTTTGCATATAGCAAAATAATAGTAAAGAAATACAGTTTTAACTAAGTGAACCTGTCGGGGCTCTACACTGATTTGTTACTCCCTCACCTTTTACACCTTAACCTATTCTGTCGAAAATTCCTGCAAACTACGAAGCTCAAATTACGGTCGATATTCTTTAAATACACGAAATACCTACTAAGATTTCCACCCTAGACACGCAACACTTACCTGATCAGAAAATACAAATAGCTGATCCCATGCTTACAATAAAAAAACAAATACAACAGTTTAACAGGAAAATTATTAGTCACTAGTTGTATGCGATTCTCCAGCTATAGTTCATGCTACGCACTGTCATTAGAAGAAGTTATTGCTCTTATGTAGTGGGTGCATTTACCTTTATTCAAGTGTATTTTTCTTTCTTTTGTCTTTGCTGTACTCCGTCTTTTTTGTTGTCTGTGTGATGGGTTATAAATAAATAAATAAATAACAAATAGTACACGTAAACAATGGGCGAATTTCATAACTAACAGGTCTCATCCCACGGACTGTGGGGGTCATTTCACCCCTAAAGGCATAGTTATTTGATCTTTACACTATAGTGGAAAAAAATGGCGACTCAAGTTTTGATCAGATAATTTCGGGAAATAAGTGGGCGTGGGAGGGGGCCAGTTGCCCTTGAATTTTTTTGTCACTTTAAAGGGCACTAGAACTTTTAACTTCCGTTCGAATGAATTAAAAGAACTTTGAACTTTTAACTTCAATTATTTCAGTACAATCACCCATGGAAAAAAAAACAACAAAAAAACAATTAAACCCGCATCCGTGATCTGTCTTCTGGCAAAAAAGCAAAATTCCACATTTTGTATATATGAGCTCGAAACGTTTATAGTGGGGTTTTCAGGTACGTTGAATCTGATGGTGGGATTTTCATTAAGATTCCTTGAATTTTAGGGGGTGTTTCCCTCCTATTTCAAAAATCAAGCAAATATTCTCAGGCTCGTAAATTTTGATGGGCAACACTAAACTTAATGGCTCTTATATATTTGGAATCAGCATAATAAGATGATTCTTTTGATGTATATATCAATATCAAAATTCAGTTTTTTAGAGTTTCTTTTACTATTGAGCCGAGTCGCCCCTTACTTACAGTTCGTTACCACGAACTGTTTGAAAATCAACACCATAGATTTGAGCTAGTTGAAGATTCTCATTCGGATTAAAACCAAATACGAAATCAGTAGATAATTTAAGACTGAATAGCTAAAAACAAAAGATACTTTAAACTTACGTATTGTTAGAGAATGAAAGAAGTGAAAAAATCAACTTATTACCTTTTGATAGATAATTTTTTTAGATCTTCCTCTTTATTATGACCCCTTCCAACCCCAAATTCATAGTGGCTTGGGATCAAATCCCCGCTCCTGAGTTTTGCCGTAAAATATTAAAATTTGTCTGTCAATACTATTCTTTCAGCATAATTTTAGTCATTGAGTATGCATCTAACTCCTTAGCATAATTCAATGTGAAATAGTTTATTATTTTGGAAACGTTTAAAAAGAAAATAGAACTTTAAATGTAAAATTGCATTTAAGTGCATGTTACTTTCAACCTATATCAATCCCAAGGGTCCGCGGAGAAATTGGATATCATGCGTATTTGGATTATAAGACAATAGCCTCCATCATACGAAGAGTTTGATGGATGGTCCATTGTGGATACTGTAATTTTTCATAAGACTACCAGGACAAAATTCAACTACCTTTTTACAGACATTATGTATGCTGTGCCAAGTTTCGCAAAATTTGCGAAATGGCAAAAATTTTTACTACCGACGCAGTCATGTAATGAAGCATGAATCACGTCACCTACACACAAAGAAGTCAGCTCTGATGTTTGAAAAAAAAACAGTTTGATATAATTGTTCTGAGCAGAATGTCTTTCTCAGAATTTTGCTCATTGGTATTCTCTGATTCGACAATCACATGGATTCGAAATTCTATCGTAGTTTTCTTTCAGAAAAACATGTTCCAAAAAGTTGTTATACAGCTTTGAATTCTGTCTTTTTCGAACAAAGAAGCTCAGATTTTGCACTGAGTGAAGTCTTAAATCGCTTTTTGTCACTGAGATTTTACTGCTGGTACTTGATGATTGTTTGCCGAATCAGGGGTTAAATCTTTTTTCCCCGCATCATCAATATTTTGCAGCTTTTTATTGATAAATTTGAAAATATGTTAAGTGTGATATCAAATTCGAATGCCATTTTTAATCCTTGGGGACTTCAATATTGATTTAATGGGATGTCTCTCATCTAGACAGCAAGGAATCGACCGACATGTCCTTCAGTTTTTGGAATGTAACCTTTCTCATGGTACGAACCCAGTATGTTTTATTCCGACACGCATAACAAATTTTTCTTTTACTCTGATTGATAAAATTTTTGCACTTTATCCATGTGAGGCTACATTCGTGGTTATGGAGGATACATCTGACCATTGTATTTTAATGTCTGACTTCAAAGTGCAAAAGATAGTCAATAAAGAAAATCATATGAAGAGGAGAATCTTTTCACAAGTAAATATGAATGAATTGAAATCTAATCTTAGCTATGTAGGATGGAGTGAAGTTATTAATGAGAATGACCCCAACATATCTTTAGATATATTTTATCGAATTTTGAATGAAAAACTGGACCTTCATTGCCCATTTAAAACTACATACCGGAAAAGAACCTCACCCAAACAACCTTGGATAAGTCCATCATTTTTAAAATCTATCAAGGAAAAAAATAGACTGTATAAGATAAAAATGAAATACCCCTCAGCTCACAATGTACAGCGATTCAAAAATTATAAAAGTTTGCTAGTTAAAACTCTCAGAACAAGTGAACAAATGTATTATGAAAATGCATTTAAAAAATCTGATTCACCTCGGACTACATGGACATTAATTAAGAAAAAAATTGGAAATAATATTAAAAATCCACACCCTGAAGTGATCATAAATAAAATGGTGTTGAGTTAAAGGGGAAGGATGTTGTTGCAGAATATTTTTGTCATTATTTTTCTCATATTAGTTCTACCGTTGACCTGAAATCCCCTGAATCTCCATCTCATTCATATAAAGAATATCTCCCGCCATCCGAAAACTCCAGTATGTTCCTGGCCCCTGTCACTTTCGGTGAGTTTCAGAAAGTAATCATGAATCTAAAGAGTGGTAATTCTCTAGGTCTAGATGGGCTCTCCACAAATATTCTCAAAGAACTTGCATGTGTAATTCACGTCCCGTTGCTTCATATTTTAAATGCATCTATGTCATCAGGGATCTTTCCGGAAGTATGGAAATCTGCACGAGTTATTCCAATTCATAAGAAAGGTGATAAGACAGATATAGGTAACTATCGCCCAATAGCTATTCTTTCCCCTATATCTAAGGTTATTGAAAAAATTATTCAAAAAAAAATTGTCTCGTATTTTGATAAAAGGAATTTATTTACTAAAAATCAGTTTGGATTCAGGGCGGTTCATTCTACTGAACAAGCTATTGCAGCGCTAATTTTGGAGATTAATGATTCATTAAATGATGAAAATTATGTATCTACTTTTTTCTATGATATAAAAAAGGCACTTGATACGCTAAACCATGAAATTTTATTGGAGAAAACTAATCATGTAGGTATTAGAGGTAAAGTCCTAGATCTAATAAAATCTTACTTGCATGGTCGAAAAATTCAGGTAGAAGTAAATGGGCAACTTTCTAGCCATATTTTGATTGATGATACTGGAGTCCCCCAGGGATCAGTATTAGAGCCATTACTATTTTTATTTATATAAATGACCATTCGAGGTGTTTGCCCCAAGATAGTAGTTTAGCAGTAATTTTTGCAGATGATACGGCAGTGACAGTAAAAGCTAAAACCCCATCTTTGTTGGCTGAGAAAATGGTGACAGCAATGAATTCTTTGAATAAATGGTTTGCATGTAACTACCTGGCTCCGAACTTTTCTAAAACTGAATTCATGATTTTTGGGCGGTCACAGCGGGCAGTAGATAAAATTACCATAGAAGAGTTAATTGTAAACTAATGTAGGATAAAAAGAGTAAATTCATTTCGTTACCTTGGGATTATTCTTGATGAGCTTTTATCTTTCCGTAAGCATTCTGATTATTTGAGATTGAAATTTGCCCATAACTTAGGTTGTCTTCATAGAATGAAACATGTATTTCCTTTTTCCATCCTTAAAATTTTATATCATTCTCTAATTGAATCATGTTTTAAATATTGCCCTGTAATATACCTCAACACATTTATGGTCCATCTCTAACCTCTTCAGATAATTCAAAATAAGGCGGTTAGAATCCTGGGTACTTTTGTTCATCGCCCAGTGAGGCTTCAGAATCTTTCAGAAACCCAAACTTCATATCTTTTTCTCAATATACTTAATCTCAAACAACTGAAAGACCTGCATACAGCAATGTGGTATTATGATATCCAATCTTCGGCAAATTATTTCCATGATCTGGGCATAATTGAGACTCCCATTTCTCCTGCCCACCACATCCGCTCCAAGAAGTATCGCCTTCCCCCAATTAAATCTGAAAGAGCTAGATTCTCAATCAGATACCAGATTCCTCACATTGCAAATAAATTTAATTTAATAGATGCGTCCCCAAGATTCAAGAGCCGATTTTCTTTGAAAAAACATATTTCAAAAATTGTTCTTTGCCTGGATGTTGGGATTGGTGAATTTGGATTTTAGTATGAAATTTGTTGTGGCGTTCTCGTGCTGGGGTGGCCTCCTCTGTTATATCCTACCATGTGTGTCTTTTTTTCTTTTTTCAATATTTTTTTTTTGTAGTAATAGTAATTTATTAACACACACAAGGACAATACATTTTACTCACTACCGACCCAAGAACCTGGGGTCAGGTTGTCCTAAGGGTAGGCATATATCAAAATTTCATATTCACAACAGAAATATACAACCTAGGCCTAAAAAAAATAAAATAAAAGAAAAATCATTCCCCTTCGCACGCAGTTCCTACCACCAATCACAAAATCACCATACTTGTCCTCCAGGTACATAAAAAAAAAAAAAAACAAAACAAAAAAAAAAAAAAAAAAAAAAAAAAAAAAATTTAAAAATCATATTTCTCATATAACATTCCTTTTATTTTATTTTTAAATTCCTTCAGATCCCCTATTTCTCTTAACTCTTTATTAACCCCATTCCACAACTTTAATCCCCTATAAATAGGCGAGAATGTCGACCTGGCAGACACCACGAGCGGGGCATGTAAATTTTCCCTTTGGCGAGTTTCATGATCATGAATCGAAGATCTAGCTTTTAGCATTCCTGAAAAGCAAGACGGTAATAATTCATTATTATATTTGAACATAAATTGAAGGCTATAAAAATCTCTAAGGCCTGCAGCAGGTAATACTTTTACATCAATATAGGTAGCTCTAACAGATACAAGATTTGATTTACCAGTCAACACACGGATTCCGTTATTTTGGATCACTCGAACTCGATTAGTAATTGATGGAAACGTACTCAGCCAAATAGATGAGCAATACAATATATGTGGATGTATAATAGAAAAATACAAAGTGCGAAGAACAGAAGGGGGTAATACATGTTTCAATTTACGCAGTATTCCCAGATTACGGCACAGGATTCCTGACACCTTTTCAACATGTTTCCTAAAAGATAGTGTTTCATCTAGCATAATACCCAAATATCTAACACACTGATCACGCTTAACTTTACCTTCCAGGTAACTCACTTCTTGGATCCATGGGTAGTAATTAGATGTACGCGAAAATATTACAAAACTGCTCTTTGATGGGTTTACTTTTATTTTATTAACTCTTAGCCAGCTAGACACTTGATCTAAACACTGTGTCATTAATTCAACTAAAAGGCGTTCTGTTTTTGCAATGCAAATCAATGAAGTATCATCGGCAAATAGAGGTACTGTAACGTCACTGTCACTGTGAAACATGTCGCTCATTTTAGTTTTCGCATCCTTCAGGGACAGTACAAGATCATTTACAAATATCAAAAATAGCAAGGGGCCAAGAACGGACCCTTGTGGCACACCACATTTCATATCTACAACGGAAGAAGTAGATCCATTTATTCGCACATACTGCTGCCTATTAGACAAAAAACTACGTAGGAAATCAAGAGCAGGCCCTCTAATCCCATAAAATTCACATTTTTCAAGCAATATACCATGGTCTACAGTGTCGAAAGCTTTTATAATGTCCAAAAAGATGGTAGACACTTTAAAACCAAGGTCCAGGGCAGTGTTCACAACACCACAGAGATAAGCCACAGCTTGTTCGGTCGTGCGTCCATTTCTGAATCCAAACTGGGTGGATGTTAGTATTGAATGGCACTCTAAATAATGGTACAACCTCCGGGAAAAGCACTTTTCCACAAGTCTTGACATGACCGGTAAAACGGAAATCGGGCGATAGTTACTTACCTCACTGTGATCACCCCCCTTATGAACCGGTGTAATTCGTGCCAACTTGAAACAAGATGGAAATACTCCCTGTTTAAAACAAAGATTTATTAGGTTAACTAATACATGCGATATAGCTGGCCACAGATATTTAATTATCCGTAGAGACAAAATGTCACTACCAGCTGCACTATTTTTCATGTCGAAAATTATTTCTTTTACTTCACTCTCGGTCACCGGTTTCAGGTAAACTGAAAATTCTGTTTCGCTATTTCCAAGGTAATGTTGGAAAGGGCGGTCGCCATCCACTATTCTTACTCCCTCAGCCACATTATGTCCAACTGTAGCGAAGTGGTCAACAAATTCTTGGGCTATATCAGACGGGTCACTTAATTCTGCACCTACTCGACCAATAATCTGATCCGGGGCGACTGTGTGGGGAGGATTTATGAGCTGTTTAATTATCCGCCATGTTTTATTGGGGTTTCCAGCTGCATCACCAAACTTTTTCTTATAATGAGCTTCCTTTGCTTTTCGCAAAAGTCTATTTAATGCATTTCTGTAGTTTTTGTATATCCTTTCATTAACATCACTAGGTTGTAACATTTTCTTTTTAAACAGCAAATCCCTTCGATTTATTGATCTGAGCAATCCTTTTGTCACCCACGGCTTCTTAGGCATTTCTCTGCGAGCTCTTTTCCGTACCTCTTTAGTGCAACTAATCAGCAGATTATGCAGTTTATTATAGAATTTCACAAACTTCGCATCAGCATGATCAGGTAGAGCTAGCTCTTCATCCCAATTAACATCCATTATTTTGTTTTTACAATCACGGAGGGCACTAGGATCCAGTACTTGTGTAATCTTATTAAACCTGCCATTTACCGAAGGAGAAGTCTGCGTCGATGTTGAATATGAGCCAAAAACACCAAAGTGGTCCGAGGTATCACTAACCAGGACACACGGATTAGAAAACGGTACATTTGTAAAAATGTTATCAAGGCACTTCGCAGTTGACGCAGTTACTCGAGTACTTACATTAATTGACGGAATCAGGCCATAAGAAATCATCATATCTAATAGAAGATTAGTCTTTTGACCAGGATCAATTAGGTCAACGTTTAAATCACCCATCAAAAAACAAGGGGTCTCCACTGGAATCTTCTCTAGCTGCTGCTCAAGGTGGTCCACAAATTCATCAAACGCACTCGACGGAGGGCGGTATGCAAAAATAACAAACCATTGTAATTTATCAATCTAAAACTTTAACACACACGACTCAAATACCATTTCTTTATAAACCGACATATCACTTTTTACCGTTACCTTAATATCCGAGCGAACATACGCTGCCAATCCCCCATGTTGACGAAGCTCCCGATTTTTGGTGAATAAAGAGTATCCAGGAATCCGCAGCAATTCAGAATTATGCTTGTTAAGCCAGGTTTCCGTAAGGCCTATTACCTGAAATACAGAGAGACTAGATATATCATTAATAAAATCAAAGCTGGAATTCAACCCTTGGCAATTTATATGGAAAATACTGATCTGCTTCTCATCCCCCGGCTCTCCGAAGGGACATCACTCAAAAACACATACCTTGAATCCTCACATGCCAGCCGACAGCATCCACCAGGATCAACGTTCTCACTCAAAATTTCATTATATCTTTCAAAACTTACTTTTTTACTTTCCAACTCCTTAAAATCAGGTGTACCTGGAGGTGATTCATTCATTCTAACCAATTCTTACAAGAAACCTTGCGTGCGAAAGAGGGAACCAATAAAGCATATAAAATGTCCACGGCATTCGGTTACAAAAAACAACACATAAAAAAAAACAAATTCCAATTTACTCCCAACCATCTGGTCATTCATAAATAATGTCAATATTCTTTTCCAAAATAGAACTATATTATCGAACCAAATTCCGGTCGCAGTTAACGGGCATTGGTAATTTTCACCAAAACACATACAACAAATAAACAAAAACAAAAACACGTATTGGGTTTCTGCATTCGCAGTTTCGCCCATTAAATTCCCTAATACTAGTGGGTATCGTAGCTATTTAAAATCATAAAATTTATTAACACACATTTAATAAAACACGAAAAAAAAAAAAAAAAAAAATTAAAATTTAAAAAAAAAAAAAAAAAAAAAAAAACCAACAAAAATACAAAAGAAAAAAAAAAATCTTTATAGGAAAATAACGAAAATAATATTTAACTGGAAAAAAAATCATAAATAATAATATAGATTAATAATGCAAATAAAGAAAAAAAAAATACGGAAAAAATAAAGTAAAAAGAAAATAAAATAGACTAAAAGAAGAGAAAATAAATTCAATTAAGAGCAATAACAGTCAATAGCTATCACTAATCAGCCATCACATCACCAGGTGCGTCAAACCGTCCGCCACTTCTTTCTCCTCGCATACGCTCTGGACTATCTTTATTGCAACAATTTACTGCGCAATTCAATTTCTTTATTAGGAAAACAACGAAAATAATATTTAACTGGAGAAAAAAAAAAAATCATAAATAATAATATAATTAATAATGCAAATAAAGAAAAAAAAAAAATACGGAAAAAATAAAATGAGAAGAAAATAGACTAAAAAAAAAGAGAAAATAAATTCAATTAAGAGCAATAACAATCAATAGTTATCACTAATCAGCCATCACTTCACCAGGTGCGTCAAACCGTCCGCCACTTCTTTCTCCTCGCATACACTCTGAACTATCATTATTGCGCAATTTACTGCGGGCAAACTGATCTAATTCAGGAATAGAATCTTCATGTGAGTATTTCGCCAGTGAACCATTAAGTCGGTTAAAATTCAGCATTGGTGGAAAGCTTTTCGATACCCAGGCTTCAATACCGATTTCATGGAGTTTAATTTTCTTACGCAGGAGGTCATTTCTCATCTTTCTGATTTCAGGAGGAGCGTCATCACTAATGTAAATATCGTGAAACCCAGCAATTGTCTTGCCCCTTAGCTTTTTAGCGCACTTCAGAATTCTCATTTTCTCATCTTTATCAGCAACCTCAACTTTAATAAACTTTTTTAGTTTATTAACCTGAAGCACTTTGAGGCGTGGTACCGGGGATAGCTCAAGTCCTTCTGTAATGATACTCGTGCAAATTTCCATAGCATTTTGTTGATTATCAGTTGGTACATTCCACACAATAATGTTGATCTGAAGTTTTTCAAACTCCATCTTTGCAAGCCGGCATACTGTCTGGTTAATAGCGGACCTTTGGTTACTAATTTCATCTGTCATTATTTTGTACTGTTCTTTAAGCAAATCCTTCTGATTTTCAATCGATGATATACGCTGGTCGCTTTCCACGTTTCTTTTCTGAAAGTCTGAATTTGAAACCTCTAGTTGCGTAACACGATCACCAAGCGACTTAATTTTATTTTCAAGTGAGTCCAGTTTATCACCATTGCCCTTGACAAGACTTATTAACGTGTTAATTTTTTCACCAAGACTCGATAATGTCACATTTTGAGACGAAGTTGAACTAGCCGACAAGTTTAGGAAACTTGGCATGTCATTTGTGGGATTATCACGCCTCCTTTTTCGTCCCATTTCAACCACGCAAAAAGAAAAAAGAAAACCAAAATTGGGCTTGGCTTACCTCAGAAAGGATTGAATTTTTTATCCACGCCAATCCGAACGTGCAATTCGCTCAGCCACCGTTAAAAGGGTACGGCTAACACCCCTCACAGCTGCAGAAACAGCTATCCAAATTACAGGAACATCGGCAAAACAGCAATGACTTTACCGTTAGGCACAACCAGTCAAAACTGATTCACTTGCAGTAGCAAAAATTCACAAATCGCCACTGGCATCTGATATAGCCACGACACCCACGAACGAGGTCTTACTCGGTCAAGAGCATACTGAAGACTATTGATATGCTTTATTTGTTATTTCGGCAATTTTTTTTTTATTTTATGTTTTTGGCCGACTCATCGAGCCCTGCTTACCGTCGGCCAGCTTAGAAAATTATTTATTCATGTAATTTGTTTGTTAAATAAACTTATTCTTCTTCTTCTTCCAAACCGGGCCAAGACTTGGCCTGTTGTGGCACCCAGTCATGGCTGGCCTAGTTGTTGCGCAGAGGGTTGGGACTTATCTCGTTTCAAGCAAGGGCAGGACTTAGCTCAGTTTTGTACCGAATCAGTCCAAATATTGGGCTATTAGTAGTTTGGGGATACGCACTTAAGTGCCATGTTCCCCCGGGGTCACTTATGCACTTTAAGCGTCAGGTACCCCCGGTGCCCCTTACGCATTTTAAGTGCCATATACTCCCACCGTTCCTACGAGACATATAGCGTTATCTCAACTTCCGGTGATAAGAATATTTCCAGGAAACAATTGTCAGCTGTTATTTCTCGCTGAAACAGTGCAATGAATACAAGCAGCCAGTACTCCCATTCTGTAAGGTATCTCAGACAACATTTGATATAAAAAGAGATCGTCCAAGTTATTTTCATTAGATGAAGTGAGCTTAATCTAACAACATGTCTAATAAAAGAAATTTTGATGAAGACAGTAATATACAAGAGGTTCATAATCTATATATATTTTTGTTGTGTGCTTAGTGGACGGGGATTGTTTTTCATACAGCTTTGGTTTGTCAAAGACATTTACAATTCCATTTAGTTTACAAATTGTATGTATACCATCTTTAGTTTTAAAATCACACCTCCCTACTAGCCATTCTTGAGCTATTGAATTCAATTGGTGGAATATTTGAACCTGGACCTTCAGGGGACGGACGGAAAAAAAGGAGCATTTATCGAATTTTATGTGTTTGTATGCCATATATAATCATTAGTTTTAAAAACACCCCTCCCTACTAGTGATTCTTAAAGTTTTGATTTCAGTTTAAGGATTATTTTTGAACCCCAGCTTTAACATGATTATTAGTAAAATACGTATTATGAGTACAACAGGATCCATCTCCCCTTCAAATATTTTTCTAATTATAGACAAAATGCATAGACAGAGTATCGTAATGAAAATGACAGGGCTCCAAACCCCTTGGAACGAGGGGGAAGGGCTAACTTTTTTTTAACTAAAATTTTTTCAACTTTTTTTCCATTTTTTAAAGTCCCATTAAATATATTTATAGCAAAAAAATCGCTTCTGATAACTTAAAGTACAAAAGGAAGATGATATATGTTGGAACCCTTGGTCCCAGTTTTTTCAGATAAATGTCCCTCCCAGATTCATTTCTTTTGGCCCCTTAATTATTTTCCTTCCTTAAGTAATAAATATTAATTTTCCTATTATTTTTAACTCTTAACTGCGTACGTGCTTAATAGACCACGAGGGAAAGAATTGCGCACTTAGGGAGGTCGGCCAGTAGATTAGTAAGTCCAAGGATTGGCTGGAAAGATTCATTACCACCCTCGTAACCCCCGCCGCAGCACGCGGCTAGCGGGCCGGGAGGAAGAGTCCATTTTTTAGTGAGTTCTTTTTATACCGCGTGATTGTTAATACAGTAGGATTTTTCTATGTACTCTCTTAACTTTTCAGCTTAGGTCGAATCTAAAAGAGTTAGTTATAAATCTTATCGGTAAACTTTGGCTTTAAATGTGGCCATAGACCATCCGATCACGTTGGTATATACGGAACCGTTGGAGTAACCGCGGAAATCCCACTAATTTGGGGCCAAAGAGGGATCTTCCCCCTCCAGTAAGTGGCATAGCAACCCTTTGCGCCATTTTTGCCTTTAAAAGTGGTGACCACCGCACGATAAACCTCCAGTAAGCGGTACTTACACTCCAATAAGTGGTGGCAGCGAGTTAAGGTCCTATCAGTAATTATGATAATAAAAGAATTCCGCGCTTTCGAAGAGACAATTAATTTGGCCTAGAAAGTCGCCTATTGTGGTGACATATAAAAAGACAAAATTACGCATTTAATTAATACAATTATGAAAGTCTATAATGGGCTGTAGGCCTTGTTAGACAAATATAAAAAAGAATAACGGGAAATTAATGAGTTGAGTCTACAGTGGGGGAATCTCCGTATTTAAAAGTATTACAGGGTTTAAGGACAGATAAGAAAACGTTGAAAGTTGGGTTATTATTTGAGTGAATTGGCGGACTTAGAGATAATCTTCAGTGACGAAGGTTATAAGAGTATTGAGGACGGCAAATTAGGAGAATTTTTCAGTTTGTGTGCATACTGGACAAGAAAGGTGAGAGGCACCTGTCCTATTGACTAATCTGCCCAGGACGAGATTATATTTGGAATAGGAGTATCCAGGAACAATATGTGATTTGTTTTACAGGGTAGTTCACCTGTTTGAGTTTAGTCCAGCTAATTCACTAGTGGAATATTCGCGCGGTTTTTCTGATTATTTTCTTGTCTAACCCCTGTTAATTCGTTTTTCGGAGATATATTTCGCTCGCGTACAACTGCTTGTTGTGAAAAAAGTCGTTAATCACTAATGAAGTCTAGACATTCCGGTTATTTGAAAAATTGTTGAACCTCATTACACGGAGCTGATAATTCACAATAGTAATTGCGTGAATTTTTGCGTGACAGTTTTTGAATTTACCAAGATTGACTAATTGAATAAGAGATAATATAATCAGAGAGAAGTATACGCGGTAAAAAGAGAGGGCACGAAATAAACAAAAAAGAAATAATATATGAAAAAACAAGACGAACTCATCCCTCAGAGGCTGTGCCAAATGAAGGAGAGTTGCGGGATAGAGATAGTACAGATAGTGAACAAAGGAATTCAGAAAAGGAATTGAGAAGAAATAATGACAAACGAAATTTTGAAATTATGTCGGACAGAGATGATATTAAAAGGGCGAGTGAAGCCCATAGAAAAAAAAGAGAGAGAGATACAAAAGAAAGGGAGAAAGATAAGAGACAACAAATATTAAATTTCATGAAGAAAGTCATAAAAAGAAATGACGAAAGAGATAGAAAAGAAGGGGAACAAAGAGAGAAAGATAGACAAGAAAGGATAGATCAAATTGAAAAAGATAGGCAAGCCAATGAAATACTTCATCAGGCCCGTATGGACAAAATTGAAAAATATAGACGAGAAAGAGAGAAAGATAGAAAAGAAAGAGAGAAAGATAGACAAGAAAGAGAGAAAGATAGACAAGAAAGAGAGAAAGAGAGGGTAGATAGAGAACGAAAGGAAGAGGCTGATAGAATAGCCAGAAAACGAAAGGAAGAGGCTGAAAGAAAAGCCAGAGAGCAAAAAGAGGAGAAAGATAGGACACAAAGAGAGAAAGATAAGAGAGAAAAAGAGGAAGAAAGACAGGCCCGTAGGGAGGCCGATAAAAAATATTACCAGGATGTTGCAAAAACAATTGACAGACTAATGAAAACTCGTTGGGGAAATTCGCAAAGTGACGTATTAACACAAGTTACTTATAGGCTGTCAGATAGCCATAATAATTTGTCTAAGAATCAATTGCGAGAAAACGAAAATTACCAAACATTAAACACTTTTACGAGAAAATATACAACTCCGTTAACTACGGGGGGGGGGGGGTGAACTGGCCCATAAAACAAATTGGGTGGCTGTGCCGCCCTATCGGAAAAATGAAATGCTTGATAGTCAAAATGATGATAATCTGGTAAAAATTGATTTCTCGGAGCCTTTTTCTAAAAATGACCATAATAAAGAAAAGAAAGTAACCTACAAAAGATCGAATTGGGCTATAGCACATAATCAAGGAAATATTGACGAGTTTGTGAAATCACATAAAATAGAAGGAAAATTGACCGAAATGGTAATTGACCCAGGAAGTGAGCAAACTTTTGTACGAATGGACCTAATTAAAAAGACAGAAATAGACCATAAAATAAAATTACAAAATTATGTTATAATGGAGATAAGCACCAATGCCCGTCTGCTTGGGTAAGAATAGAAATTGCAAAGAAAGACGGTATGGTCCAGAGAAAAACGATAAAAGTAAGTTTAGTACCTACGCTAGCAGTGAATGTCTTAGTAAGAGAAGACTTTGGAGATATCATTCCAGAAAATAAAAAACTTGAAAACACTTTTAATGAATATGAGACGCTAACAAGTACAGGTCAGAATGAAACACTGATTGTACCAGAGAATAAGGAGACGAAATTTATTGTACGCGCTTTTCCTCGGAAAGTTCGGGAAATTTTAGTACAATATGAAAAACCAAATGTCGGAATTCAGTTCCCATTTGATAACGAACTATTTGGTTCGGTGGTAAAAATAAAGAAGACTAAAAGAGAGAAAAGAGATATTAAATGAAGCTACAATGAAGTAATGCAGTCAAAGATAGTGGACACTGGAGTCCACATTAGATATATCGGTAATTTATTATTTTGCACAAATGACAGAATTGAGAAAAGTAGAGAAGAAAAGAGGAATACAAAGAAGAGAAAAAATTTGGAGACTCAGCCTGCAGTGGTGAAAAACAAAAAAATTTTGGATGAGCTGTACCTTGAAAACATGGATAGTAAGGGAGAAAAAAGGTCCAAAACCCGCGGGGAATAAACAAAGATGGTTACATAAGAGAGATGAATGACCTACAATGGGTTCGGGGAAAGTTAGGAGATATTAAATGTCGAGTCGGATTGGAAAAATTTGGAAACAAATCTGAAATTAGTATTATCAGTTCAAAATATTTTTCGATCCTTTATGAGGGGGAGGAATCCCTTGGGGAAGATCCCCTGCGGGAAGTCGCAAAAGGTAGCCATTTTCCTCAATGCACAACTGGCGGACAAGTTGTGATCCCTTTACCGAAATTTTGCCTTTCTGATCTAGAGTCCTTGGGGGATACTCTCTCCCAGTCACTTCATACTTCACCCAAACCGTTGTCCAGCAACCCTATTCATAGCTGTTATTCCTCATGGGAGTCGACAAGTATTTCCGACAAATTGTATTCAGTGGGAGATGTATCCAAATTTCATTTTCAATTAGCATCAACGTATATTCTTCAGTTAATTATCCCAGGGGAGGGAAACCAGAAAAAAGCGATTCATGGCTCGCTCAGATTTTTACTTCGTTTTCCTGAACCCTTATCGTTTTCACAGGCCTGTGTATTTTCGGCCTTAGACTATTTGAAATTATGACAAGGGGCAATCTCTTTTTTATCAATGTTTGAGGTTGTTTCCACGGATTTAAGTTAAGAAGCTAGTTCAGCCAATTGTTCACAATGGCTGGCATCATCACATGTGCCACAAATTGATTCTCTTCTCCTCTGAAATGTGAATTCATGAGAGCAAGAAAATTGTTGTTTTATATTATCCTGTGCACAATCAATTTCTACGAGTTTCGAGGGCGACATCCTGCAATTATTTCCAACGGAGGAGGAAGAGAAGCTACTGATAAACGAGGAAAACTTCATAGTACCCCACACTACTCGGCAAGGCAAACCCTCGCACGGCAGGAGCTCTAAGGAAGAAATAAACCTGGAAGACCTGGAAGACCAGAGGAAGATGAAAAAGAAATTTAGTGTTTATTGTAATTTGATTTTGTGTCTGAATTTCCAGCTAATCCAACGGGGATGTGGGTCATTTATCTTAGGAGGGAGGTGTTGGAACCCTTGGTCCCAGTTTTTTCAGATAAATGTCCCTCCCAGATTCATTTCTTTTGGCCCCTTAATTATTTTCCTTCCGTAAGTAATAAATATTAATTTTCCTATTATATTTTGACGCCATTTTGGGTCCTCTTAACTGCGTACGTGCTTCATAGACCATGAGGGAAAGAATTGCGCACTTAGGGAGGTCGGCCAGTAGATTAGTAAGTCCAAGGATTGGCTGGAAAGATTCATTACCACCCTAGTAACCCCCGTCGCAGCACGTAGCTAGCGGGCCGGGAGGAAGAGTCCATTTTTTAGTTAGTTATTTTTATACCGCGTGATTGTTAATGCGGTAGGATTTTTCTATGTACTATCTTAACTTTTCAGCTTAGGTCGAATCTAAAAGAGTTAGTTATAAATCTTATCGGTAAACTTTGGCTTTAAATGTGGCCATAGACCATCCGATCACGTTGGTATATACGGAACCATTGGAGTAACCGCGGAAATCCCACTAATTTGGAGCCAAAGAGGGATCTTCCCCCTCCAGTAAGTGGCATAGCAACCCTTTGCGCCATTTTTGCCTTTAAAAGTGGTGACCCCCGCACGATAAACCTCCAGTAAGCGTTACTTACACTCCAATAATATAAATATGACAGTCGAATTTTTCCTGTTAGAAAAATAATATGTGTAGCGACAGTTTTTTTTTACTTAGTTGTTTTTCAACTGAAATTGTTTAGCTTTTTTTTCATGTCTTAAAATCACATAAGATATACTCATAACAAAAACTATTTTTTTTTAATTTTATAGGAGGACGGATTTTACGCAGGAGGAGCTTCCCACGGAGGACTTTCCCGTGAGGGGAGGGAACTTTTCATGGAGGGTGAGCCATATTTACGGGAATTATTTGAAAAACGATCAGAAATTAAATAAAAAAACAAGATTTTTTAACTAAAATTAAGGAGCAACATTAAAATTTAAAACGAACAAAAATTATTCTGTATTAAAAAGTTACCTCTCCTCCTCAATATTTTGCTCCTTACGTTAAAGTTTTACTGTTTGTCCCATTTTTTTAAGAACGACTCCTTAAACACAAGGGCTGTTTATATGTAATAGGAAGCCTTTTTAAAAGGGCTAATATATTTAGCGTGAAGAGTAAGGTATACAGAAAGGGGGCAACCGCTTTCAACTACGGAATAACTTCTGGTCATTTTGAGTCTTAATATTGCTCCATACTTCCAGTTGCAAAAAACTTTTTTTTATTTCATCTATTTTCCAACATCCCAGTGGTCTCAAATAGATAAGAAGTCGTCTTCTCATTCAAATTTCAATTTACTTTCTGCTGTAATTTCAGTTACAACATTTTTAACTCTTGGTTTCCAATAATTCACCATTTTATTAATGTCCAACAAGGTACTACTACTTGTTTTCTATGCAACATTAGAATCAGTGCTTCACAAAACGTTTTTTTACGATTAATTTATTAGTAAACATTCTTGGTGTTTAATGTTCAAAGTTAATGCTACATCTTCAGGATAATTGCACAACATACGATCAGTATTGAGGTTAAAATTGTGCAATTTATTTTCATGTTCATGAGAATCAAGGTGAGTAATATATGAATCTGAAAAAAAATTAGAAAATTTATTTATTAAGCCTTTTATTTTTATGTTTCATAGAAATAAACTGAATGAAAAATTAAGAGCTAGTGAAAATGTGTTTAAAGAAATATTGTAACTGAAGCTTAATTTTTTTGAACTAACTGCGTCTTGGAATTCTATCCCTTGTTTATCGTTATCATTACAACTGAAATTCATTAAACTCGCGACTACTTCCTCATAACAAAAAATTTCAATGTGTCTTAAATTTTAAAATGTATTCTCACTGCATATTGAAAAACATATTGTTGGATGTTTTCTTAAATACCTTTCAAAAACACTAATACAACTTACTTGTAACATTTAGAAAATATCTGTAAGAAATTACTCATAGGATTTGTTACAGGACTTGTTTCCAAAAGTATTGGTCATCAGAAGAATGTGTTGACGGAGTTTTGTCGTGGAAATTATTTATTAGGATTACGAGTCGTCTCTAGGAGTCGTCATATATCATATAGGAGTTATCGTAACATGTATTTGCTATACGAGTCGTCGTATAACACGTATTAGTAAAAATTCTTCTTATTTTTATACTAAGAATGCTTTCTCCCTCTGCAAAATCATTGTATCAACACCTGCTCACTGTACCGCTTTCTCTATCATCTGCATCCCTCTCTATATCTTCTTATTTTCTGCTAAGCGAGCCGTCATAATCCAACGTATGTATTCTCTTTTAGGAGTCGTAGTGTCGTGGTAGTCACACGTAGGTTTTCTTCTTTGTGAATCGTCATGATTAAATATGGGTTTACTGCTATATGATTAGTCATAATCAAACTTTGGTTATACTGCTTTCCCGTATTTTCATTAATTGCGTAATTCTTGTTATACTAACAGATTTTGGAGGTTAGATTTAAAATCTATTTATTTTATATCTTCAGGATCACCTCAAAAGAATCCTCTTGACGTAATTTTTTTCTATTCCATTTTATAGTTTAATCCTTATGGATGCGTAGTAAGAGTAGTATGGGGTTACGCACTTTAAGCGCCATCCACCCCCGGAGTTCCTTATGCACTTTAATCGCATGTACCTCTGGAGTCCCATATGCACTTTAAGTTCCATGTAATCCCCCCATTCCTACGAGACACAGAGCATTATCTCAACTTCTGGTAATAAGAATATTTCCAGGAAACACTTTCCAGGTGATATTTCTCGCTGAAATAATGCAGTGAATACAAGCAGCCAGTATTCCCATTGTGTAAGGTATCTCAGATAAATATTTAATTTAAAAAATGATCTTCCAAGTTATTTTCATTAGATTAAGTGAGTTTAATTTAACAATATGTCTAATAAAAGGAATTTTGATAAGGACAGGAATATAGAAGAGGTTCGTAATCTACATATCATGTATAAACATATATAATCACTAGTTTAAAAAACACACCTCTGCCTACTGGTTATTCTTAAACTTTTGAATTCAGTTCATGTACCATTTTTGAACCCGAGCCTAACATGATTATTAGTAGAATATGTAACATGAGTACGAAAGGGTCTATCTCCCCTTAAATATTTTTTCTGGTTGTGGACAAGAAATAGAAAGTTAAAGCATCGTAATAAACATGACAGGGCTCCATACCCCACGGAGAGGAAGAGAGGGGGGTCAATTTTTAAGGGGTAGTAACCTTTTTGTATTCAAATTTTTTCTATGTCTTAAAATCCCATTAAATATGCTTATAACAAAAAATCACTTGTGATATTTTAAAAATACAAAACGAAGATGATATAAATATGACGGTCGTGGTTTTTCCTATTAGAAAAATAATGTTTGTAGTGACATTTTTTTTATTTTGTTTTTTTTTAACTTAGAAATTTTTCAATTTTTTTTTCATGTCTTAAAATCACATTAAATATACTTATTACAAAAAATCTCTTTTAATATTTTAAAATACAAAATGAAGATAATATAAATATGTCAGTCGTGGTAGTTTCTGTTAGAAAAGTAATATTTTTAGTAAATTTTTTGAATAGATATTTTTGGACTTCATGTTTTTTAACAGAATTTTTTTGGGACTTAAAAATTATTTTCCACATTGAAAATGGATTTTTTTTTTAACTTTTTGTTGGTGTCTTTAAATCACATTGCATATTCTTGTAACAAAAAAGAATACGCTTGATATTTTTTTGGCGTATGAAATGATATACAAAATTAATGTATGTTTTATCAAAATCTTATCAAGCCTTTCAAGAGTACATTAATACTCAGGAGTGTCCTATGAAATCATCGTATAGTGAAATCGTTTACACAATGCATACGTATTCGACGGTTATTATTACATAATCTTTGTTGAATATGTGTTTTGGATTTTGTTTTCTATGCAGCTGTCCCCGTGGTACTCTATGCAAACAAACTGACACGAAGATACACAGACACAAAAACAGAACGCAGGCACATAGACACACAAACAGACTGGAGACGCACATGCACAGAGACACATTGGCACGGAGACTCACAGGTTTACAGACTCATAGGCTTACAGACACACAGAAACAGAGGAAATCATGATTACATAGTACACAAACAAACAGGCACACAGAAATAGAGGCACACGGACACACACACTAACAAACAAAGATACATACACAAGCACACACAGACACACACACAGAGTCTTTTAGTTGCTGACTGCATATCAAAAGATTTAACAAAAATACACATGACTACAAAAAAAACTCAGCTAGTTCGTAAATTCCAAGTATTTTAGTTGCTGACTGCGTATCAAAAAAATTAATAAAAGCATTTTTTACTACAACAAACTCAGCTTGCTGGTATATTTAGAGTGTTTTAGTTGCCGACTAAGGGTCAAAAATTTAAGAAAACGCACTTTTGATCACTACAAACTCGGTTAGTTGGTAAATTCCAAGTGTTTTAGTTCCTGACTAAGTATCAAAATTTAATGAAAGCACATTTGAGTACAACAAACTCTGATAGTTGACAAATTTCGAGTGTTCTTGTTGCTGACTATGTATAAAAAAACTAATCAAAGCACTTTTGAGTACAAGAAACTGAAGTTCTACGCACTGTGGATAATAAGAGGCATACCTGATCGTGATATATGCATCCAACACATTAAGATGTATGGTATATCATAGAACCCTCCGTTCTATGGATGTGCAATAGTGAAATTTTAAGCAATAAACATCTTTAAGCTAAACCTGTCTTTATTTTTAGACCGGATACCAGAAGAAATCGAACTGTTAGGTTCAAACTAAGTTATGGTGGATGAAAATAAAATTTAATAAAAGTATTTTTGACGACAACAGACTCAGCTACTTGGTGAATTTGAAGTACTTTAGTTAACGACTAAATATCAGAATTTCAATAAAAGTACTTTTGATCACAACAAACTCTATAGTCGGTAAATTCAAGCATCAAAAATTTAACAAAGGCACTTTTGATCACAACAAATTCAGGTAGGTGATAAATTCCGAGTGTCTTAGTTGCTGATTGTGTATTAAAAATTTAATAAAAGCACTTTTGAGTACAATAAACTGAAATTCTAAGCAGAGTTGATATCAAGGGACATACCTGATCGTGATATGTGCATACAACTCAGTAAAAAGTATGGTATATCATATACCCCCCCCCCCCCGTCTTACCGATGTGTAATAGTGAACTTTAAGGAACAAATATCTTTACCTTTAACCTGTCATTATTTTTAGACCTGAAGCACTAAACAATCACACAGCGAGGTTTAAACTAAGCTATGATGGTTGAAAATACTGAAATAAAGATATCTTTTTACTGCAGTTTGTTCATCTGTAAAGGCCGTTATCATGATTTCACCAATTCTTATGATTCTAATGCAATCAATTTAGAACATGTGGATATTAGAATAGATAAGGTGAATCTGGAACAGATGAAAAGAAAAATATTAAATGAAATAAATTCAATTACAATTAAGAGAAACACAGTATTAGATTGACCAAGTAAGAAAAAGCGGAAGAAAGGGCGCCATTGCCGCTCCATGAAAGCTCAAAACGACAACGATGGTCTTGGAAAAGGAGGTACACTATACTAGAAAGGAATTACAAAGAGCAAAATAAAACATCAAGAAAAGCTGGGTCTTTCTAAAGTAATTCTTAATATTCATCGAGAAAGGACAAAGAGGACTCAGATAAAAGAAATATAGCATACATCAAATTGTGCTAAATCACGTTACTGATGGCACTTATAAGTATGTCTTGATTTTATATTTGCAATAAATTTAATAAAAATTTTATAAAAAGCAGTTTTGAGTACAAGAGACTCAACTAGTTGGTAAATTCCGAGTGTTATAGTTGCTGACTGAATATAATAAATTTCATAAAAGCATTTTTTATTACAAAAACTCAGCTAGTTGATAATTTTCGTTCGCTTTTAGTACAACAAACGCAGCTAGTTGGTAGATTCAGAGTGTTTTAGCTTCTGACTGAGTAAGAAAAATTTAATGAAAGTACTTTTGAGTACACAAAACTCAGCTAGTCGATAAATTCCGTGAGTTTTAGTTGCTGGACGAGTACCAAAAACTTAATGAAAGCACTTTTGAGCTCAACAAGTTCACCTACTTGGTAAATTTCGAGTGATTTAGTTACTAGCTAGATATAAAAAATATGAGTAAAGGCACTATTGGACAAGACAAGCTCTGCTACTTGGCAATTTCCATATGCTCTAGTTGCTGACTGGCTAGCAAAAATTTAATGAAAGTACTTTTTGAGTATAACAAATTCAGCTAGTTGATAAGTTCCTAGTGTTTTAGTTGGTGGCTGGCGGCTGGGTATCGAAAAGTTTAATGAAAGCATTTTTGAGTATAAAAAACTCAACTAGTTGGTAAATTCCGAGTGTTTTAGTTGCTAACTAAATAATAAAATTTGATAAAAGCACTTTTAAGTACAAAAACTTTCCTAGTTGATAAATTCCGTATGCTGCAGTACAAGAAACTCAGCTGGTTGTGAAATTCCGAAATTTTAGTTACCGACTGGGCATCAAGAAATTCAATAAAAGCACATAAGTACAACAAACTCAGCTAGTTGGTAAATTTCAAGTGTTTTAGGTGCTGACTGAGTAACAAAATATAATGAAAGCATTTTTTGAGTACAACAAACTCAGCTACTTGATAAATTCCGAATGTTTTAGTTGCTGGCTAAAACCAAATTTTAATGACAGCACTTTAGAGTACAACAAACTCGAGTATTTGATAAATTCCGAGTGTTTTAGTTGCTGACTGAATATCCCAAATTTAATAAAACCACACTTGAGTGCAACAACTCAGGTACTTGATAAATTCCGCGAGTTCTGCCATCTATTCATTTACAGTCATAGATGGCATTGTTTTCGACTACCTTAAGTGCTGCCATTTATTCCAATGTACAGACTTATAGACTTATAGGACAGACTGTTAACTGATTTTAAGCTAGGTTAGTTCGGGTTTAGTAATCATGCAGGCACGCTTACTGAACCCAAACCCACCTAGCTAATTCCCAAACCCACCTAGCTAATCAATTAACATAATGGAATATAGGCTCAAGAAATCAATTGTGCTGCCATCTGTAGCTATAGTGGAATAAATGGCAGCACTTGAGGGAGTCTGAAAGTATTCTAAGGATATTTTTTCAGGTTGAATTTTCTGGAAAAAATTTTACAGGGGGGATTTTCAGTGAGGAGGGTATTGTCTGGAGGGAATTTTATGAGGGTTGGATTTTACGTTGGAAGAGCTTTCACGGAGGAGTTTCCTGCGAGGGGATGAAACTTTTCATGGAGGGTGAGCATATAGTAAAGGCCATACGGCTCCAATGTTATTTTTTTCCCCAGAAGCCCTTTATATCGAAGAGGTCGTCGTATAAACTTCAAAGGGGGCTCATTCAATTAGAAATAGAGAGTTCTGATGCCCTTTCTAAAAGTAAAAAGTGATCAGACGGCAACTAGGCCCCCCACGCCGTAATTCCCCAAATACATCCGATAAAAATTTTGAGGTAGCCATTTTGTTAAAATTACTTCAAAGATCCTGTAAAAAAAACTCCAGGGTCGACACAAGCCCTCAGTGCCCGGGGGCAGGCGTTGTAAGTTATGCCCTGGTGGCAAATATGATTCTTCTAGAAGTTAAGCTCGTGAAAACTTCAGAGAAGATTCATTTGATTTGAAATTAAAAGTTCTAGCTCACTTTTTTAGGGTCAAAAGAGATCGGAGGGCAATTAGCCCCCCTCCTGACGACCTTTTCCCTAATTGTATCAGATATAATTTTGAGATAGCCATTTTGTTCAAAACAATTCAAAGATCAGATAACAAAACTCTGATGTCGACACAACGCACCCCCCCCCCCAGGGTCCGGGAACAGACGTTGTAAGTTATGCCCGGAGGACAAATAAGGTTCTTTTGCAAGGGATGCTCGTATAAACTTCAAAGACGGCTTATTTGATTGAAAATTGAAAGTTCTAGTTCACTTTTAAGAAGTAAAAAGTGATCGGAGGGCAGCTATCCCCCCGCCCTTTTTCCCCAAATGTATCAGATAAAATTTTTGAGATAGACATTTTGTTAAAATTAGTTCAAAGTTCAGATAACTAAAACTCCGGTGTCTACACAGCTCCCCCGGGCCTGGGGGCAGGCGTTGTAAGTTATGCACTGGGGGAATATATGGTTGTTATGGAAGAGATGCTCGTAGAAACTTCATAGAGGGCTCATTTGATTGAAAATTGAAAGTTGTAATTCACTTTTTAAGAGTCAAAAGTGATCGGAGGGCAGCTACACCCCCACCAACTCTCACGCTCTTTTTCACCCAATGCAACAAATACGAATGTTGAGATAGTAATTTTTTTTAAAATAGTTCAAGGGTCAGATAAGAAAATTTCCTGTGTCTACACAACCCCCCAGGACCCGGGGAAAGGCGTTGTAGGCTATGCCCTGGGGGTACATATGGTTTTTATGGAAGGGATACCTGTATAAACTTCAGAGACGGCTAATTTGTTTGGAAAGTGATAGTTCTTTGTCAATTTTTAAGAGTCAAAAGAGATCAAAGGGCAACTAGCCCCACCCCACGCCTTTTTTGCCAAATACATCACGTAAAAATTTTGAGTTCGCTATTTTGTCAAAAATGGTTAAACGTCAGATCATAAAAACTCTGGTGTCAACACAACCCCCCAGGGCCACGGGGAAGTCCTTATAATTTATGCCCGGGGGGTATATATGGCTCTTACGGAAAGGATGCTCTTATAACTTCAGAGAAGGCTTATTTGATTTTAAATTGAAAGTTCTAGTTCACTTTTTAAGAATTAAAGAGATCCAAGGGCAACTAGCGCGCCCCTACGCCCTTTTACCCCAAACCTATCCGATAAAAGTTTTGAGATATCCATTTTTGAAAATAGTTTACACCGGTGTCAAAACTAACCCCCCGGGTCCGGGGGCAGGCATTGTAAGTTATGCCCTGGGGACATATATAATCCTTATGGAAGGGATGCTCGTATCAACTTCAGAGAGGGCTCATTTGATTTAAAATTGAAAGTTGTCTTTCACTTTTTAAGAGTCAAAAGTGATCGGAGGGCAGCTAGCCTCCCCCCACGCGCTTTTTCTCCCAAATAAATCAGATAAAAATTTTGAGACAACAAGTTTTGTAAAAAATAGTTCAAGGGTCAGATAACAAAATTTCCTGTGTTGACATAACTCCCCAGGGACTAGGGGCAGGCGTTGTAAGTTATGCCCTGGGGTTATATATGGTTCTTATGGAAGGGATGCTCGTATTAACTTCAGAAAGGGCTCATTTGTTTGGAATGTGAAAGCTATAGTTCACTTTAATTACTTCAGAAGAAGTGAAGTATTTAAAATAATTATTCCTCGGGGGTTGACAAAACCTCCCAGTGCCCCCAGGGCAAGGACTGTAAGCTATGCAAGCTGTCCATTGTTCATATATAAGGTTTTTATCAAAAGGGTAATCGTATAGACTTTGGTAAAGGCTCATTCGATTTAAGTGGAAAGTTCTAGCTCAATTTTTTAAAGTCTAGAATAATCGGACAGTAAGCAACTCCCCCACGCGATTTTTCTTCTAAATGCTTCCGATCAAATTTTTGAGTTAGCCATTTTGTTCAAAATCATCCAAATGTCGAACAGCTGCGGTTCCGTGTTTGAATACACCCAGCCCTGGGAGAAAGCGCTGTAAGTTATACTAGCAGCCCATCGTTAACACATAAAGCTTCTATGGAAAGAGTGGTCGTATAAACTGTGGAGGAAGTTCATTCGACTGGAAATCGAAATTTATTATGCCCCTTTTAATAATTAAAAGTGATCAAAAAGTAACAACCCCCCCCCCTTGTGCCTTTTCCCCCAAAAGCATCTTATCAGAATTTTGAAATGGCCATTTTGTTCAAAATAGTCCAAAATTCCAATTACTATTACTTATGAGTAGAGAAATCCTCCATAGGCCCCGGGGCAAGGATTGTAACTTATGTAAGTTGCCTATTATTAGAATATAAGGTTTTAGTGGAAGGGGTGGTCGTATTTACTTTGAAAGGGGCTCATTTGATTGGAAATTGAAACTTCTAGTTCTTTTTAAGAGTCGAAAGTTATCAATAGGCAACTAGCCAACACCCCACTTTATCGAAGGGCATCCGACCAAAATTTTGAGATTACCATTTGGTTCAAAAAAGTTCAAAGGCCAAATAACTATGCATCCGGTGTTTCCGGGGCCCCTAACCCTGGGGAAATTGCTCTGAGCTACGGAACTTACTTATTGTAACTTTGACGCTTTATTTACTTCAACACTTGGATTTAGTGATTCACGTGGCAACTTCAATTTACAATGCAAAGGCTATAAGTTATGCAAGCGGCTTATTGCTAGTTTGATACCTTGTTTTCTTTGATGCTTTCTTTACTTTGTTATTATTTTTACATTAGTATTCTTACCTTGCTACTAATTAAGATAATTTAATTAACACTTGATATTGAAAAAAAAGTCTGGTTTTGAAAAAAGGGATTTTTTAAAACTTTAAACTTTTTGCAATAAAAAACGAACATAAATTAATTAAAAAAAACTTTCCGTAAAAGAAATTTTTCAAAGAAAAGTAAAGGCCATTTTAAACTTAAGTTTAGCAGATACATATACCTGTTAAAATTCAAACCCAAAACAATCAGAAATTACTATTAAAGATTAAATTAAACCCAAAACGAACAAAAACTAAATAAACAATCATAGCAACAAAACATACAAGAAGTAATAGCATAAACGAACAAAATAAATCTTAAAGCGAGTAATGCTTAAATTGAATATGCAAATCAAGCTTAAAACGAAAAAAATTATTTTGCTATTGAAGTATAAATGAAACTTAAAACGAAAAGAAATTAAATAAACAATCAATGCAAACGGACATACAATAGATTTAATGTAAATGAATGAATAAATCTTAAAACGAGTGAAACTTAAATTGAATATGCAAATCAAGCTTGAAATGAACAAAAATCGCTACAAACAAGAGTTTGGGTATCGCCTCCTTCTGTCACTATAAAAGCCTAAAACCTACTGCGTCATTGGCGCTTTACTGAAAACGAATTATATTACAAAATATAATTTTGTACTAATTAATTAAAATAAATATTAAAACTGCAGTAAAGTTTTGAACTGATCAGGTATCAGCAAGGGCGTCGTTTGGAGGGTGGCAAGAGGGGGCAGTCCCCCCTCAATAATGTGGAGAAAAATTATTATACATCCCATGCCCTTTGACTATCAGGATATGGATACCTCTTGCCCCCCCCCTCCCCAATAAACATGCTGGAGATTCACCCCTGGCTATCAGCAATTAATATCATTATACATCAAATATTAAGTTTAATTTATTAGTTCTTTCTAAAATTGTTCAAGACAAATATAGTTTCACTACAAAAAACAGTTTGGATACTACCCCTTCCCTAACTGTAAAAACCTACAGCCTACTGCGTCATTGGCGCTTCACTGTAAACGAATTATATTACTGATTTTTTTTCCAGTTCTTACAGCATTGAAAATGAAAATAAAAATTACAGTGAAAAAAAATCTTGAACTGATTTTGTTTATACTTTCCAAGACTGTTCAAGACACATATAGTTTTCAGTAAAGCACCATTGCCTTTCCTGTGCTCCTCAAAACAAAATCCATCAAAATAATCGATATGAAGGGGGATAGAACACAACCCTGCTTAGCTCCTGATTCAATACAAAATCAGCTTATCACCTCATTTACTACCTTAACTGCAGCAGTGTTATTCTCGTACATAGCACTAATCACTTTAATGTATTTATCTGGTATACCATAAAAAGAATAAAACCTTTGCTAAAGCTCTTCTATCGACAGAATCAAACGCTTGCTCATAATCTATAAAACTGAGGACCAAAGGTGTTTGACAATTCAGGCACTTCTCAATTATTAACCTAAGAGTGAAAATTTGGTCGACGCATCCTTTACCTTTTCCGAAACCGCACGGTTCCTCTCTTAAAAGTTTGTCTACGGCATCTCTCAGTCTAAAAGGTATCATATTACTAGGTAGCAAAGTAATTTGCTACCTAGAGACCAGACTAATGCCTCGATTATTACCACACTGACTTTTATCACCTTTCTTATAAAGTGGCTTAATTAAGGTTTTCCTAAAATCATTAGGTACTTCCCCCTTTTCAAAAATTATATTTATAGTCATCAGTAACTTATTTGTAAACTCCGAGCCACCATTTTGAAGAAACTCATTTATTACACTATCAGCACCTGGAGCTTTAATGTTTTTTAATCCGTTTAGTACAGTCGCTAATTCTTCCTCACAAAGCAGATCTTCCTTCACATCCAAGGTATCACAAACTTTTTCATTTTCCTCCGTATCTTTTCCTGCAACTCTATCTCGGTTTAGCAAATTCTCAAAATGGTTCTGCCCATCTCTCTTTAACTCTTTCCTTATCGCTAATTATGGCCCCATCTTTAACTGGGCTAAATCCGGATTGAAACTCCCTCTCAATTTATTGAAATGCCAGTACAATATTTTACTATTATGCCGTCTAGCTGCATCTTCCAGATCTTTGGCAATTTTATCCATGACCTCTACTTCACACCTCCTTAGTTCATATTTTAATGCTTTCTCCACTCTCCTTACATTCCTTTTATTTTCACATGATCTATCACTCGGATAATTCTTGTACAAGTCCTTTCTCCTTTCTATTAAACATAAAGCTTTTTCACCAATATTCTTAGTTGCAGTCCTAGCTTTCTTCCCTACGAAACCTTCAGCAACTTCACAAATTGTTTTCCTAAAATTATTCCAACCATCTTCCACATTGTCAAATTTTAAACTCTGAAGTTTAGTATTCATCTGTTCCTGGAAAGTTTCTCTCAACTTCTCACCCTGGAGTCTACCAACATCACAACTTCCCGGGAGGTAGTTACCCTTCCGGAATTTAAGCTTTAAATTAATTCTTGACAGTACTAGACGGTGATCTTTACTTTTAACATCAATAACAGCATTCCTATATACCCTAGTATCCTGTATTGATCTTGCCAGTTTTCGGTTTACTATAACATAATCAATAAGGTTTGCTGTCTTACCATCACGTGAATAGAATGTTAACTTGTGAGCCATTTTATGACCAAGCACCGTGTTGGTTATAACTAGATTGTTATACCTAAAAAAATGCAAAAGCCTGTATCCATTACTGCTTTCTTTCCCTACACCAAATTTACCTAGGCTAGGATACCATCTATCCCTATTTCTACCGACCTGGGCTTTAAAATCTCTTAGTAAAACATCATATTTTTACCTGGGACCCTGTCTATTTGCTACTGTAAGCAAAATTCATCTGAGTCACTAGTATCTCCGTCAGTCAGTTCTACAGGGGCGTATACTACTATAACTGATACCCTGAGCTTTTTAGTCATAAAATGGGAAATTGGTATTCTATTATCAATACCTTTCCAGCCTAAACAAGACTTAGCAGCTTCCTTATTCAGCATGAGCCCTACTCTCTGTCTATGTGCCCCATCCTTCCTGCCTGAGTAAATAAATTATATATCACCTAATTTCTGGCTTCCTACCCCTGTGATATGAGTTTCTGAAACTCCTAATAAGTCCAGTTCGAATCGTCTGAATTCGCCAGTCAAAATGTTGATACGATGGTCATTATTTAACGTCGTAACATTCCAAGTTCCAGTTTTGATGTTCTTTAAATCTTTGAAATTATTTTGGCCTCAGGAAAATCAATGATACCAGTGCAGGACGGGGATCACATATCTTCACAAGTATACACAGAAGTGCTTCAGCTGGCTTAGAGCCGGACAGCAAGAAGTTCCTGGGACCTCCATGAATGGAGGCTTTGTGCAATCCTGGGCCCATCTTGGTCACAACATGGTTTTCAGCACTTGGCGATGCTCTTCTATCAACAAAAGTCGAAATCCTGCAGAGACATTCTCAAGCCTAATACCTCCGACTCATTATATATTCATGCCTACAAATATTCTGCTACTACGGGGATGCAAGACATAGTAGATATATTAGCGAGAAAAAGGTCTTTCAGCCCGAACACGCCCTTCAAAAAATACCAAGCCGTGAAACATTGTCCATTGACCAGAATCCCGTGCGAATGATTTGTCATTTACTGGGTTGTAATTTCCTCGAGGGGTGCCACTCCTCAATTGGGATTAGGGTTAGCCCAAGGTCCCCAGTCTTGCAGGTACCCCGAAAGGGTCAAGGCAGCCCTTTTCAGAGGCCGTTGTCCGAAATATCTGGATCTTACACCCTCCCGCAGTTGTCCTCCTATAGAGGATCCTCCCGCGATGGTGTTCTGCATCACCATGCAATTTAACCCATTACTGGGAAAATGTTTGTAATTAATGGGACTTGTGGACACTCCAGTATGCCCTATTGAGTGTACATTTAAGGAGCCTTCTTCCTCCTCCGCCTGCACTTACGACTCCAGGCAAGGGTGCCCCAGTTTCTGTTGTGGACCCCCAGGGACAAGGACCCCCTTGGTCCGTGCCTCCTATGGAGGTACCCTACAAATTTGTAGGGCGTTCTCCTATCACCACCTGGGGACGCGCTGAGTGGCCTGGGGGAGGCCAGGAGCATAAGTTAAGACAATAAAGCCAATACTATAAAATGAAAGCAAATTTCCAAAATAATAATAGAAATTATGGTACTTAGATTACATGTTATAGCAACCACACTAAAGAAGTGAAAGAAGCTTAGCAGGCCTACCTGAAAATCATCCAACATTGCTAAGGATAACAGAAGCAATTTGACCTTATGCATCCTTGCTTCTTAAAACTAAAATCTAAGTAGGGCTACCTGAAAATCATCTAACATTGGTAAGGATAATAGATGGAATTTGAACTTTTGCATCTTTGCTTCTTAAAACTAAAAGCTAAGTAGGCCTACCTGAAAATCATCTAACACTGCTAAAGATAACAGATGGAACTTGAAATTATGCATCCTTGCTTCTTAAAACTAAAAGCTAAGTAGGCCTACCTGAACGTTATAGTGGAAGTAATTCTCTAAGCAAAAAACTGCGTCTAGGACAACAGTCCCCAACAAAGTGAAAGGCAGTTTAGTGAAACAAAATACTGGAACAATGTATAGATCAAGTTGGACATAACAAGTTTTGAATACAAGTTAAAATATGCTAATCCTTAAAACTTGGAAAGTGCCGGCTTCTCTTATTTCTAGTGAAAGTATATTACATCTGTTTTCTTGTCATTTGTAATAAAAAAGCTGTAGTATAATATTTTTAGTTTCTTACAAGCCTTATCATTTATGAAGTCATTTTTTTAAATTACGGACCATTTATGAGCCCTGACCGAAAATCTAATTTTTCTTAAGATCCCGAGGTCTGCATTTGCCTAATCTATAATTATTTGAATATGAAAGCTGTCGCAATATAGTAGCTATTTAAAAAAAACACATGTCTTTAATTTTGATTATTTCGAGATGCGTGACCCGAATTTTACAGCTATATTAGTTTTACGGCCGAACTATTTCTACTACTACTAACAACTCACCGCAGCACCAAGCCGCCTGAGGCCAACACAGCTCGAATCATTTTTCCAATAACTCCTGTAATCCTCCCTTCCGTGGAAATTGTTTCCCAAAAATGCTAACTCGCAGAGAACTTCCACTGGACAATTCCAACAGAACATATCCACAAGCAAAATTGAGTAAGCAAAGAGAAAGTAAGACAAATAAAGAGAATTTTGTACAGGGATTCTGTCAAATCCCCCAGTGTAAAATTTTCCCTGGAAAGTTCACTCCTGAAAATTTTCATCCACTTGGAAAATTATCCCCATGGAAACGTACCCCAAGCACAATTCCCACCCCCTCGAAAAATATCTGTATAATTCCCAATAACAAATACTATACGTAAGCAATGGGCTAATTGTATAACATAAAGACCTCCCTGGGGGGCTGGTATGATAACTCCAAAGGCATAGTTTTATGATTTTTCAACTATGCAGAACAAAATGGCTGTCCCAAAATTTTGATCGGACGATTTTGGGGGAAAAGGGAATGAGAGGGGGGCTAGTTGCCCTCCAATCTTTTTAGTTACTTAAAAAGCGCACTAGAAATTTTAATTTCCTGTCTAATAAGCCCTCTTTCGATGTTTTAGGACCATTGGTTTGTCACGATCGCAACTGAAAATAAACCAAATAAACATGCATCCGTGATCTTTCTTCTGACAAAAAATACCAATTCCATACTTTTAGAGATAGGAGCTTGAAGTCTTGACAGCAGTGTTCTCTGATACGCTGAAGCAGATGGTGTAATTTTCGACAATAATCATTGACTTTTAGGGGGTGTTTCCCCCTTTTCCGAAAATCAGGCAAACTCTGTCAGGCTCCTAGCCTTTAATCGGTAATACTAGGCTTAATGAATAACAAATATAATAGCAAATATAATGCAAACGATAAAAAATTATTTAGTACATCCATACAGAATGAACTAGTGTGAAAGCACAAAAGTCACAAAAACATGTAAATAGTAAAAAATTACTTGTGGGAGCTTAAGGCTCATCTTACTACGAGAGTTTGTCTTGACAGGTATGGTCAGCATGAGGATCAGCATTTCCGCTTCTTTTGGTAGCTTTTTGCCAATCAGAGTAATTCTTGCGCATGTCATAAGGTACATAGGATTCAAGCGATGTTGCGGAACAATAGATAAGCTGGGTTGATCTTGAATCACTTTTGACTCTTGAAAAGAGCACTAGAACCTTCAATTTTCAGTTGAATGAGCTCATTTCAAAGTTTCTACAACAACCCCATCTATGTGAAGTGGCTTGGTAAAAAAAAAAAAAAAATATAATAGTATATTGTGCCCACACTGCTCTTCACTTCAACAGTGCACTGCCTATGATTTCTGGTTGTTTTGAGTTTTTAATCATTATATGAATTTAAATCTGCTGAATTTATCTCTGGAATATTGTATGTTCTTATGACTATTTTGAACAAAATGGCTGTCTTACAAGAGGGTGTTAGGGGGGGGGGAGGAGGTCTAGTTGTCCTCATATCACTGTTGAATCTTAAAAAGGAAATAGAACTTCCAGTTTCAAATCAAATTAGCCTCATCTCGAGTTAATACAATAACAGTATACAATAACTAGAGATATATAAATGCAATGCAATGGGTGGTCCCATTGCATAAAAACTTTATATACCCCTGGGGTATAACTTACAGCCGTTTTCCCAGGACTCTGGGGGGGGGGTTGTTTTAACCCTGGAGGCGTTGTTATATGTTCTTTGGACTATTTTATTTTCAAATGACTATCTCAAAAATCCTATCGGATGCATCTAGGGAAGACAGGACATTGGAGGGGGGCGGGGGTGGCTAGTTGCGCTCCGACCAATTCTGACTTTAAAAAAGGGCACTCAAACTTCTGTCCCAGGACATACTATTTGTAAACATTGAAAGAATTGCCTAGCTTACAATCCTTATCCTGAGGGCTGGGAGGGGAATGGCATCCCCAAGGGCATAATTACTAGACCTTTCAACAATAATGAACAAAATGGATGTCTACAAATTTTGATTGGATGCTGGTGTTCAGAAATGACAGGTGCGGGAGGGTGGAGGCTGCCCTCAAATTATTTTTGACTCTTATAAGGGGCAGTATAACTTCTAATTTCCAATCAAATCAGCCCCGTCTGAAGTTTATGTGACTACCCATTCAATAAAACCTTATACTCCCCTGGGGTATAACTTGCAACCCTTGTCCCAGGGCTCTGAGTCGTTGTGTCAACACTAAAGGCATTGTCATATGTTCTTTGGACCATTTTTAACAAAATGACTATCTCAAAATTGCTGTTGGATCCATATAGGGAAAAGAGGACATGGGTGGAGGGGGATGGCTAGTTTGCCTCTGACCACTTCGGACTCTTTAAAACGGCACTAGAACTTCTGATATTCAATCCAGTGAGCCCCCTCTAAAGTTTATATGACCAATCCTTCCATAAAACATAACATGTTAATAATGGGGAACTATTATAACTCTTAGCCCTTGTCCTGAAGGCTTTCGGGGGGGGGGGAGGGTCATCCATAAAAACATAATTACTAGACATTTTAAATAGGCTGAACAAAATAGCAATCTCAAAAGTTTTATTGGACATACTTGGAGAAATGACGGGCGAAGGGAGGGGGGGGTAATATCACCCTCCAATCACTTATGATTATCAAAAAGGGCATTAGAACTTTCAATTTTCAATCAAGCTGCTTTTGAAGTTTCAACAACAACCCTTTGGTCAGAAGTAAAAATAAATTGTAACCTTATTGCTCTTTCCTTCATTAAATAAAAAAAGAAGTTTTCTATAGTTAAAGTAAGGAGCAGCATTAAAGCTTAAGACAAACAGAGATTGTTTCGTATATGATGGGAGTTGCCCCCTCTTCATTACCCCTCTCTTCACGCTAGAATTTCTTTAAAAAAAACTTTTAATAAAGGTTTTGATTCAATTACACCGCCCTCTTGTTTCAAGAATCGTTCTTAAAACATTAGACAGAAGGTCAAACATTAGCGTACAGACAGGGGGATATTGTTTAGGGGGTAGCCCCCGTCATATACGGAATAATTTCTGTTAATTTTAAGTACTAATGTTGTTCCTTACTTTCAATAGAAAAAATTTGTTTTTCTCATTTATTTCTGATCGTTTTTCAGATAATCCCGGGAAATCCACCCCCTCTTTGGAAAATCCCCCCATGAAAAATTCCTGTATAGGCTATTAAGTTCCTCCCATGTAAAAATCTTCCGCCGGGAACTTACCCACGGACAATTCCATCCCTGCTGCAAATTCTTCACAGGAAGTTTTTTGGCTTACGATTCTGCCTAAAAATACTCCTTACCATACTTTTATTAGAACAAAGACTTGTTTGCATTTAGTTTCTGATCCTTTTAAGGTCATTAGGGAATATCTCTCTGTGAAAAATACACACACACCCCATTGGAAAGTTTCTCCCCCAGAAAAAATTCCCATGGAGAATTTTTCCTAGCGATAATTCCCCAATGTAAAATTCCTCCCGTAGAAAATCCCCCCATAAAGATCCTCAGAGAATTTCAACTCCGCTGAAAACTCCAAACTCCGGTTACCCTCTTGGAAAATGTCGGTATGCTTTCCTATAACAAATACTATATGTACACAATGGACAAATTTCATAACTTGCGGCCCTTACCATGGTGGTTCTGAGGGACAATGTCATCTCCAAAGACAAATCTATATGTACCTTTCAACTATACTGAACAAAATGACTATATAAAAATTTTGATCAGACAACTTTCAGGAAGAAAGGGCGTGAGATGGGGACTAGTTGTCCTCCAATTTTCGGTCACTTAAAAAGGACAATAGATCTTTTAATTTTTGTATTTACGAGCCCTCTCGCAATATTCTAGTACCATTGGTTCGATACGATCAGCGCTGGAAAAAGCAACAGCAACAAATAAACACGAATCCTTGATCCTTCTTCTAGCAAAAACTACAAAATTCCAAATTTTAGTAACGTTATATCGGTAAAGTTATAGTAAAGTAAAGAGTTATAGTAAAGTTATATTATCTGATACGCAGAATCTGATGGGGTGATTTCCTAGAACATCTGATTTCCAGTCCAATTAGCCCCCTCCGGAGGTTATATGACCACTCTTTCCATAAGAAGCTTATATGGCCTCGGTGTATAACTTACAACCCTTGCTCTGAGGGCTGTGGTGGAGGGTTGTCATCCTCAAAGACATAATTTCCAGATCTCTCAACTACGCTGAACAAAATGGCTGTTTAAAATTTTTGATTAGAAGTGTTTTGGAAATCGATGGGCGTGGGGGGGGCTTGTTGCCCTCTAATCACTTTTGACTATTCCTATTGAAATGGCACTAGCCCTTTCAATTTGCAATTAAATCAGCCTTTTTCGAAGTTTTTACGACAAAAATTGGCAAACTCTAAATTTCTATAAGATACATTTCGGGAAAATATGAGGTGTGGAGGGTTTTTCTACATTCCGATCACTTTGAATCTCAAAAAGGGCACTAGAACTTCTGATTACCATTCCAATGAGCCCCCTCCATAGTTTATACGACCACACTTTCTATAAAAACCTTATATACTCCAAGGCATAACTTACAACCCTTGACCTGAGGGCTGTGGGGGGGGTGTAACCCTCAAAAACATAATTTCTAGACCTTTAAACTACGCTGAACAAAAAGGCCATATGAAAATTTTGATTGAATTTGGTTTGGGAAATGGTGGGCGTGGGAGAGGGCTAGTTGCCCTCCAATCCCTTTTGATTCTGAAAAGGGCACTAGCCCTTTCAATTTTCGATCGAATGAGCCCTTTTCGAATTTCTAAGACAAGTCCTTCGATACGAAGTGCCCTGGTCTAAAAAAAAACGAAAAAAAAATAAAATAAAATAAATAATACGTTGTGCCCCCATCGTTCTTTATTTAGACACAGGGTTGCCAACTGGACATATTTTATGTCCAAAAGACATATTCCCATGTGCTGGGACACAATGACATAATAGGGCAAAAAAGGGACATATTCTAGAAATTTGGGACAAACTAGGGACATATTTTGCAAATTTATGACATAAAATAGAATATTTCCCTGCTGGATAGATAATTTTTTAGAAAAAAAAATGTCATTTTTCACCAAAGTAGTGTTAAAATTTATCTAGCACTAAATTTACTCAACTACTTACTTTCTACTATTTTTTTTACATTTTATACTGTATTTTTCAGAGTTGCTTGCTCTTTCCTGCTATAACTATCTGCAGATACTCTTGAAATTCTTTACAAGTTTCTATTCTTACATCTATAAACTATTTCATTTCTTCTTGCTTTTATGCTGCAGTCAAGATATCAGGCAAGCAGGCGCGTTTTTCTTTAACAGCCGCTTCCGGCTCCCAATAGTCAGGCAAAAACATCAAAATTTGCCAAATTTCCAAATAGGTAAAAACCACCCCCTAATAGTCAAATAATTCTAATGGAAATCACCCAATCAGATTCAGCATATCAGATAATATAAATTTACTGTAGCTCTACTTAACTTTACTATAACTTTACCGATATAACTTTACTATAATTCTACTGTACAGGTTCCAAGCTCCTATCTGTAAAATTTAGAATTATATTACTGGTCTTAATTGTTTTATTTTATTGTTTCTGCTGATGACGGTCACTGTGCATGTGAGCGAAATATTCAGTATATTTTGTGATTGTTATTGTCTGTTAAAAGGATTTATCCCTATTCGAGCTTTTGTTTATCGTCATGGAAAGGCAGCGTGGTCTTCAAAATTACCTATGCTTTAATGTTAGTTTTTAATGCTTCCAAAGTGACACTATTTCCATTAACTGTTTCCAAAATCAAACCGATATTTTCTGCCAAAGACTTTATAGAAAGTTCATCACATTGACTCGTTGCCGTTGACACAGAAAAGTTAAGATATTCATCCATTTCTTCTTTCTATTTGTCATTGCTTAGAAACTTATCCAAATTCAACTGTTCAACTAAATGAATTCATTTCACTTATAATAGGTAATATTTTTAACTAGACGAATTCATTTCACTTGGAATAGGTGCAATGAAACAGATGGCAGTACAATTCTTCAAGTAGAACATATTCCAAAATTGTCGCAATAGAAGGAATTCTAGGTCAATCTTTAAGTCTGCTAATTCAACTTTCGAGTCCACTTGCTGTTTTCTAAGCTTTTGCACTCGGGTTAATCCAAAATTCTACTAAAATCACAGAGCAATTTTTAACTCTAATCTTTAGCGCTATCTTTACTGAATTTATTTGATTCATTGATTCGATTTAAGGGTATACAGTTAAAAAAAGAATGACACATGGCAAAATATATGGAGCATAATGGAGGCTGGGGGTAAAGTATGTTGCAAGCTAAGCCTTTTTCCCCAAAATGTATTTAGTTAGTCCAAAGGCTGTTAGCTTAAGGCTGTTTCCCCCAAAATTTATTTAGTTGGTCTAACCTTGACCAAATTTCAACTATGTTATAAAGCTAGCTTCAAGAAATTAAACAAGTTATATTTAAATATTTAAAGCAGTTTTTTGTAATTATACTCCTTGACTGCATTAAAAAGGAAGAAAAACAATCAAAGGCGAATAGCAAATTAGAAAATCCAAGAAAAATACAGTCAATTTGTTGCCACAAGGCCTTCAAAAATCGTGCACACCATTTTGTGTCTCATTGATTTCCTAGTATTATTGAAAAAAGGTTCAGAAATTAAGTAAAAAAAAACAAAAACATTTTTGTCAACTGAAAGTGAAGAGCAACATTAAAACTGAAAACGAACAGACATTATCTCGTATATGAAAGGAGCTGGCCCCTCTCTGCGGTTGTCTCTCTGCGGTTGTCAACACCTGTCTCTCTGCGGTTGTATTCTTGCATTTTTTTTTACTTCTTTTAATTATTGTCTGTGTACCCAGTTTACCGCCAACCAATGGCAATGTTTTTCTTTTCCTAGAGCATTCGTGAAAGTTATATTTTCTAAAGCTCGACAATGATATATATTTTTTTAATTATTTTCGGCGGCTTTTTAAGATAATTAATTAAGAAAATCTTTTTCCACAAAATAAGTTTTTCAAAAAACAATAAAGAACTCCATTAAACCAAAAATGAACAAAAATAGAATCAAATAATCTACAATGCATACAACTACCACTAATAAATATCAATCATTAAATGAAACCCAAAACAAACAGAAATTAAAATAAATAATAGAGTCAAACTCAAAGTGAGCAGAAATTAATACGAGTAGGGTTCTAAACCCCATGCTTTCTATTGAAAAAAATTCAAATGAATTTACTGAAAAAAAATGTGCATTGTCAGTTTAATATACATATACTGATATTTGTTAATTAAAATCTTAATTAATTTTTATTTTCTTAAAGTTATGAGTGAAAACATTTAAAAGAATTTTTTCAGTAAAGTACAAATTGTAATCTGGATTTTTGGATTAAACCGAATTTTGGATTAACCCGAGTGCAAAAGCTTAGAAAACAGCAAGTGGACTCGAAAGTAGAATTAGCAGACTTAAAGAGTGACCTAGAATTCCTTCTATTGCGACAATTTTGGAATATATTCTACTTGAAGTATTGTACTGCCATCTGTTTCATTGCACCTATTACAAGTGAAATGAATTCGTCTAGTTAAACATATTACCCATTATAAGTGAAATGAATTGATTTAGTTGAACAGTTGAATTTTGATAAGTTTATAAGCAATGACAAATAGAAAGAAGAAATGGATGAATATCTTAACTTTTCTGTGTCAACGACAACGAGTCAAGGTGATGAACTTTCTATAAAGTCTTTGGCGGAAAATACCAGTTTGATTTTAGATCTTTTGATGAGTTTTAACAAAATGACAATTGTAAAATCTCGATCATTGTAGAGGAGATAAGGCACTTTAACAGTCCAGGAAAAGGGGGCGGGCTGATTGCCCTCCAATCATCCCCATCAACATACCTTGAAAGTCTTGACCTTACACCATCAGTCGTTCCTCAGATTCTCTTTTCACAAACAGTGAACCGTCATTCCTCTGATGTTCTTTTTTTCAGAGACAGCGAGCACACAGTTGGTTTGGTTGTGTTCGGCATCCCTCTCGACACATCCTTAATTTTTCACTGTGATAGCTCAAGCTTTTTTGGAGATCCAGGATGAAATATGCCCTCTTTTCTTATTACAAAAACCATATGTTAACAATGGGCAACTTGCATGACTTTCAGGCCTTGCCCCAGGGGCTGTGTGGGTTCTTTCAACCCCTGAATGATAGTTATTTTACTTTTGTACTATTTTGAACAAAATAACTATCTCAAAATTTTCATCAGGTGCATTTTGGTGGGAAAAAGACCTGAAGGCTGGATGCCTCCCGACCTATTTCGAATTCTTAAAAAGGGCACTAGAACTATTAACTTCCAAATGAATGAACCCCCTTTCCATTACAACCTTTTATGTTCTAATAAAAGGTTCTAATGGAAATGAATAATAAATCATTCCTTAGAAATTTCAGGTACGCGCTTTTGACATCCTGGATGCACGAAGTGTCTTTTGGTTAGTTCAATGTCCTCCTCAACATGTTCTGAAAGTTTCGACTTATTACCCTGAGCTGTTCTTAAAATATCACACACCCTTATTTTCATATACTGATGCACATAGTTCCTTTTGATTTCGTATGATATACCCTTCAACCTACTCCAAAGTTTCATTTTAATGCCCTTAACCTTTTCGGATACACCCAAAATAAAAAATTTCCCCTTTTCCTAATGATAAATCCTGCATATAAGCCTTGGGCAAATTGTATAATTTACAATCCTTGCTCTAGGGCTGTTGGGGTATGGGACCCCTGAAGCCATAGCTATTAGCCCTTTTGACTATTTTGAACAAAATTATGATTTAAAAAATCGATCTTTTTTGAAAAAATAGGGAATTTAAAAAGTTAAAGGAGAAGGGGAGGGGGCGGGCTGCCCTCCAATCTCTGTTCAGCATTCCCTCAACTTACCTTGACATTTCAACCTAACACCCTCAGCCGTTCATTAGATATTGTTGATACTCTCTTTTCGTTATCAGCAAGTACATAGTTTGTTTTGATTGTGTTCGGCACCCCTCTTAACACTCCCTTAACTTTTCAATTAAATATTCTAAACTCTCTTTGAGATCCAGGATCAAAGATATCCTCTTTTCTTAATAAAAAAAAAACCTTGTTTGTTAACAATGGGCAGCTTGCAAAACATACAGCCAAAACTTAAGGGTTTTTATAGTTATGTTACTTTTTGACTATATTGAACAAAATAGCTATCTAAAAATTTTGATCGGATACATTTGGGGGAAAGGATATAGGGGGGACTGATTGCCTTCCAATCACTTTTAGACTCTTACTATGGGCAATAGAACTTTAGATTCCCAATTGAATGAGCCCCCTTCAAAATTTATACGACCATGCCTTCCACAAAAACCTTATATGTTAATGATGGACAACTAGCATAGCTTACAGCACTTGCCTTGGAGGTCGGAGGAATTGTCAATCCCAGTATCATATTTATTTGACTTTTTGACTACTTTTTAACAAAATGGCTATCTCAAAATTTTCATTGGATGCATTTTGAGAAAAAAGCGTAAGGAAGGGAGCCTGTAGGCCTTTTATTCATTGGCCGTACTTTTCCCGAAAACGGTTTCATAATATCTTATGAAAATTGACACACCAAGAGTGTCTGGGTGAAAAAAAATGATATAGATAGGTCACGACTTTGGGAAAATTTGTCTTGTGCCTAAATTTTGGAGAAAACAGTTTTCATATAAATAACGTCAGATTCATATAGATTTAAAGAGTGACTTACATCATAGTATTGCAATAACGTTTTGTACTAATATAATAGGGTGTATTCAGGTTACAACGATTGATGAAATCATGCTAACAATTGTATTTTAATGTTGTAATGACTTAACAGTAGTGAATTTACACTTTTTCAATAAATCTAAGCCTACATAATGAATAGGCTACTGTCATTTGTAGGAAGTCACACCGACTAGACATGCTTGTTTTTTTTTTTTATTTCATTTGTCAAATTTTTAGTAGTTATTTCGAAGTCTGGCTCTTTTGACCAGTCAACTTACTCATCGTACTTTTTATCCAAACAAAGAATTGAGTATTATTTGTTTTTGTACTAACTTAATGAAACCTGCCGCTGGGACTGCGTGGGTAATGTCCAGACATACTCGTATAACATCATCAAAGTTAAAATTACTCATCAATTAACATTTAACATTTACTGGTACAGTGGTTATAGGACTCTTCTCCTGAAAGGAGGAGAAAGTTTGAGTCACTCTATAGTAATGATTTCCATTCAGTGTTTGCTGCCTTATCTTTATCATATCCTCCTGAAAGGGGGAGAAAGTTTGAGTTGCTCTGTAGTAATGATTTCCATTCTGTTTTTGCTGCTTTATCATTAATTCTGTCAATAATTATATTTTGCAGTTGCAGTTCTTCTTGAGAATAACAAGAAATTCCCTTTAATCTTGAAAAGTGCAGAACTCTATTCGCTAAGATTAATCTCCAGTGGATCGTCAACAAAAAATTTGTGATTGGTGAATGAAAAATTTGGCTTTTTGACTCCAAACAATCTGTTGAATCTCAAAACTGGATGACCTGTAAAGTCTGTGCTGTTAATTTCTTGTTACTAGAAAATTCTTAAGGATGAAGTGCTTTTCTTATTGTTTACCTGAAGTTTAGGATTACCTATAAATTTGAAACTGGCCCTTTTGGAGCAGATTTTCACCAAATTCTAATCACTGACTGCAAGGTTCTGCTTCTTTATTTTAAAAATCATTATACAATGTAGATAATATTCCTAATTCTTTCGACTAAATAATAACAAAACAATGTGATATAGCAAGCGGTATTGTAAAATGTAAATCTAATAATACAAAAAAAGTTAATGTCAAACTATATGTATTTTGTTTCAAAATATACAGTTCCTAGTTAATGATAAAGGCAATAGAAAATAAAGATTACATGGATTTTTTTACCTTTCGTCTTCAAAAAATCAAGCATTGTTAGATATGACATGGCTAAGTAATGCCAAAATACTTTATTAATGGCAGAAAACCTCCCTCAGCCTAACAATCCCAGCAAAAATGATGGTTATGAGAATGAGTAAAGCTTTCTTGAAAATGCACCCGAAAGACCCCGGAAAAAAGGCCAGGAACCACTGAAGTAGAATTTTAGAATCCAAAAACTTATGGATTGTAAACGGAAGATTAAGCAAGAAACCCTTAATTCTACATTAAATTCTTTAAAAATGCTTAATGAGCCCGAAAGTCTCGGAACTAAAACTTCAGAAGAACTTTTGAAGTAGCGGGAGCAGCTAAAATGAAGTAGCGGTAGCAGTTAAAATAGTAAAGTTAAATTGAGAGTCACGACTTTAATTATTCCAAGAATTTTTTTCTATCCTAAAGCCCTGATTAACATTCTAATTTTCTTCTTTTTGTTGAAATTTTCTGAAGGGGGGTCCCTACGCTGAGAAATTTCCTTGGGGAGGGCTGTTTCTGGGGGCTGATCTTTCCCTGAAAAATTTTACACGTGGGGAATTTGCCAGAATTCCTACATGAATTTTTTTTTTGTTTGTCTTACTTTTTCTTTGGCGACTCAACTTTACGCGTGGAGATGTTCCGGGGGAATTTTCTGGAAGGAGTTTCCAGTAAAGTTAGAATCGTCGGGGGATTTGTTCGTGGGGGGGAGGGATATTCCTTGGGGGAATATTCTCCAGGGGGGAATCTTCTGCGGGAGAAATTCTCCATGTGGGAATTTTCCACAAGAGAAACTTTCTATTGGGTTGGGGGGGGGGAGATTCCCAGTAGTAATTTTTGAAGGAGGGGAATTCCGGCAGCATTGGAAAAACGATCAGAAATTAAATGAAAAACAATTTTTTTCGAATGAAAGAAGGTTAAGAAAAATTTTCCAGACGGAATTGCCCGAGGAAATATTCCAGTGAAAATTTCAGCGAGGATGGAATTATCCGATGGGCTTTTTCTAGGGGGATTTTTCACGGGAGGAAGTTTCCATCCATTTTTTTTATTTTCGGGGTATTTCCCATGGAGGGGAAGGCGTATTTCCTTGTATATTTTGAGAAACAATCAACCATCAGCTAAATAATACAAAATTTGTTTTTTTCAACTGCAAGTAAAGAGCAACAAAAACTTAAAACGAACAGAAATTACTTTGTGTATGAAGGGGGCTGCCTCCTCCTCAACACATTGCTCTTTACGCTAAAGTTTGACTTTTTTGCTCCAATTCTCTAAGAACGAATTCTGAAACACAATGGCTGTTAAATTGGAATAAGAAGCTTTTTTAAAGTACAAAAAAAAATTTTATTTGAAGAGCAAGGGATTGAAAAGAAAGCAGCCCCCTCATATACAGAATAATTTCTGTTTGTTTTAAGTTTTAATTTTTCTCCTTGTTGTCCGTTAAAAATATCTGCTTTTATTTTTAATTTAAATGGAATAAGATCAAAAATAGGGGGGCCATTACTAAAAAAAAATAAAAAAAAATACTAAACTTAGTTTGCCTATGCTGCGAACCCAGCAGAATAGCTTCAACATGCTTCAAAATCTTTTTGCAAGCCTTTGATTTACATTTTATATACATATTTGAAATAGGTTTAACAATATTTTTAGGCTATTATTTGATCAAACTCATCGTCAATTTCAGAAAGATTGCAGGACAAATGTACTGCCAATGCACAAGGCAAGTCACATTTGGGGACTCCCGCAAAGGAGCACTTCCAAGGCAAATATTTCTGCATTTGCGCTGAATTGCAATTCTGCTTATAGAAATCAGCCTTTGTGACAAAGAATTTGTCTGAGGAATAACCCCAAAGGCGTCATTGTATACCCGTCCAAAATTTAGGGGATCTAAAACTGTTTGTTAATACTCCCTAGCGGGTAAAATAATTCCCCACTGATATTTAACTCTAAGTGCGTCATATTTAAAGATTTTTTTAGTGAGCGGAAGGTTCTTCAACGATTTTTTCAGCTTTTATTATTTATTTTTATTGAAGTATCGTTGCTGAATTCGTAGTAACACCAAAACCATGAGGGCAGATACACTGCCATCTACTTACCAGAAAATCACAATTTGTCGTTTTGACCTTGTATTAAACTAGGAAGCGCACTCCAACTAACGCAATCCCCCAACTAAATGAAATCACCATTTTCAGAATTATCATTTCCAGAAGTCAGAACTCGCGTACCAAATAAAAGTTTTAATCGTTATTTGACGATTTTTTTAACTTCGGCTCCCCAACTTTATCTTGATGCTTGATGCGATTATTCATTTCAATGTATGTTCATTTTGGGTTTCATTTCTTAATTGACAGTGAATTCTGCTCGCTTCAGTTTGAATTGTTAAATGATTCTTTTTTTTTCGCTGCTCTTCTTGGGTTTTAATGAATTTACATTCCTTTAAAATATCAAATACAAAAACAATTTCTTTGAATGGAAAGTAAAAAGCAACATTAAACTACAAACGAACAGAAATTATTACTTATATAGGGGGGGGGGATACTCATCCTCAAAACATCGCCCTTTAAGATAAAGTTTTTTAGTACTTTAAAAAAAAGCTTCTTATTGTTCTAATTAAACGGACAGTGATTCGGGAGTCGTTCTTGAAGAATTGAGACAGAATTCAAACTTTAGTGCAAAGAGCAAGGTGTTGATGAGGAGCAACCCCCTCATTTAGATAATAATTTCTGTTTGTTTTAATTTTTAATGTTGCTTCTTACTTTTAGTCGAACAAAGTCGTTTTTTTATAATATAATTCCTGATAGTTTTTTTATTAATGCCAGGAAATTTGGCTATATCTCCACGGATAAAAACCTCCTCTCCGTGGATTTATTCTCTAGACAATTCATTCCTGGTGAAAATGAGCCCCAGACAACTACCCTTAACATCTCCATGCGCGTAAAATGGAATCGGCAATGAGAAAACAAAACATAAGAAGAATTTCGTATAGGAATTTTGGCAAATTCTCCTAGTGTAAAATTTCTCAATTCATCCCTGAAAACTTCCCTCCCCATGGAAAATTATCCCCGTGAAAAATCCCACCAAAAGAAAATTCGCTCCCTCCCCAAAAAATGTATGCATACTTTCTAATAACGAGTACTATACGTATGCAGTGGGAAAAATTTGTAACTTAAAGACATAAAGCGCTTTAATGAAAACCAATTCTATGACAAATATTTTCTTTTGTACTTAATATTGAAAATAAACATTAAAATTATAGTAAAATTTTGAACTGTTGAGCTTTCAGCAATTAATACCATTATACATCAAATATTCAGTTTAATTTATTAGTTCTTTCTAATGTTGTTTAGGACTAATATAGTTTCACTACAAACAAAAGTTTGGATACTGCCCCCATCCTTAACTATAAATAAGAACCAAAAGCCTATCATTGGCGCTTAACTGAATGTGAATTATATTACAAATATTTTCGTTTCCAGTTCTTACAGCATTGAAAATAAAAATAAAATTACAATAAAATAAATTCTTCAACTGATTCAAGAATTAAATCATTTTCAAAAATTGAAAACATTCAATTTATTGAATGTTTGTTTGCATTGATTGTTTATTTAATTTCTGTTCGTTTTAAGTTTCATTTATGCTTCAATAACAAAATATTTTTTTCGTTTTAAGCTTGATTTTTTATATTGAATCTAAACATTACTCGTTTTAAGATTTATTTATTCATTTATATTATCACTTTGCTATGATCGTTTTTTAATTTCTGTTTGTTTTTGGTTTCATTTATTCTTTAATAGTAGTTTCTGGTCGTTTTAAGTCTGAATTTTAACAGGTATTTGTATCTGCTGAGCTTAAGTTTAAAATGACCTTTATTTATATTTGAAAAACTTCTTTTTCAGGAAGTTTTTCAAAATTATTTTTTGTTAGTTTTTGATTGCAAAAAGTTTCAAGTTTTTAAAAATTTCTTATTTCAAAATCAAACTTTAAAATAAATCAATTGTTCATCAAAGTATACAAAATGGTATCAAAGTAACCATATCAAAGTGATAAAATGGGTTTCTGTCAACCTCGGAGTTTTTGTTATCTGATGTTTGAACTATGTTTAATAAAATGGCTATATCAAAATTTTTATCGGATGGGTTTGGGGATAAGAGCCTGGGGGGGGGATCTAATTGCCCTTAGGTCTCTTTTGACTCTTTAAAAGTGAACTAAAACTTTCTATTTTCAATCAAAGAGCCCTCTCTGAAGTTTATACGAACGTCCCTTCTATAAGAACAAATAAATACCCCCAGAGTATAACTTACAACGCCTGTACCTAGGCTCTGGGGGTTGTGTCGACCCCGAAGTTTAATATCAGATGTTTCAACTAATTTTAACAAAAGGGTCACCTCAATGTTCTATCGGATGGGTTTATGCATCCGATAAACCCAAAGGTGTGGAGGAAGGGAGGGGCTAGTTGCCCTCCGATCTTTTTTTACTCTGTGAAAATGAACTAAAACTTTTAATTTCCATTCAAATGAGCCCTCTCTGAAGTTTATACGAGCATAATAAGAACCATATACGGCCCCAGGAAATAGATTACAATGCCTGCCCTCGGGCCCTGAGGGGTTGTGTCGTTACTGGAGTTTTTGTTATCTGACCTTTGAAATATTAAAAAAAAATGGTCTTCTCAAAATTTGTATCGGATAGGCTTGGGGAAAAAGGGCGTGGGGGTCTAGGGGCCCTCCGATCTCTTTTGACTCTCAAAAATTGAACTAAAACTTTCAATTTCCAGTCAAATCAGCCCTCTCTGAAGTTTATACGAACATTTCTTCCATAAAAAACCATATATGCCCCCAGGGCATTACTCGCAACGCCTGCCCCCAGGCCCTGGGTGGCTGTGTCGACACAAGAGTCTTTTTTATCTGACCTTCGAACTATTTTAACAAAATGGCCATCTCAAAATTTATATTAGATGCATTTGGGGGAAAAGGGCCGTAGGGGGATAGTTGCCCTCTGGTCTCTTTTGACTCAACTGAACTAGAACTTTCAATTTCCAATCAAATGGGCCCTATCTGAAGATTATACGAGCATCACTTCCACTGCACAACAGCTGTATATGCCCCCCAGGCATGACTTATAACGCCTACCCCCTACCCCGGGCCCTGAAGGATTGTGTCGCCCTACGGAGTTTTTGTTACATGATCTTTGAACCATTCTGAAAAAAATGGCTCTCTTAAAGTTCTTATCGGATGGTTTTAAGGAAAATGGGGCGTGGAGACGGGGGGGGGGGCTTGTTGCCCTCCAATATCTTTTGACTCTTAAAAAGTTAACGAGAACTTTCAATTTCCTATCATTTGAGCCCTGTCCGAAATTTCTACAAGCATCCCTTCCATAAGAACTATATATGCCCCCAGACCATTACTTACAATGCCTGTCTCTGGGCCCTGGGGGTTGTGTCGACCTCGGAGTTTTCATTATATGATCTTTGAACTATTTTAAAAAATGGCTATCTCAAAGTTCTTCGGCTGGGCTTGAGGAAAAAAGGGCATGGAGAGGAAGGGGGGGGGGCTAGTTGCACTCCGATATCTTTTGACTCTTTAAAAGTGAACTAGAACTTTCAATTTCCAGTCAAATGAGCCCTTCCATAAGAACCTTTCATGAGCATACCTTCCATAAGAATCATATATGCCCCCAGAGCAATACTTACAGCGCCTGACCCGGGCCCTGGGGGTTGCGTCGACACAGGAGTTTTTCTTATCTGACCTTTGAATTGCTTTTAACGAAATGGCAATTAGTCAAGGAGTTGTTGTTCTGTGATCTTTGAACTATTTTTAACAAAATGACTACCTCAAATTTCTTATCAGATATATTTGGGGAAAAAGGGCTTGGGGGGGGGGTAGTTGCCCTACGATAACTTTTGACTCTTAAAAAGTGATACGACTTTCAATTTCCAATCAAATGAGACCTCTATAAAGTTTATACGAGCATCCCTTCCATGACAACCATATATGAGTAGAACCCCTTTATCGACTCGTGACACCACCCCTGCTGCCATCTACAATTTAGTTTAATGCTGACGGGACATAATTTATTCAAGGATTATCGATCGAGTCTAATGGGGGTAGAGGTCAATCGATCTGTTGTTGTTTGGCCACGTGTATTGACATGAGGGGTGATTTACATAATCGATGGGGGAATTATTGGTTCACGAAGGGGGAATTAAGAAACATTATGGTTTCTTTAATCTTAGGTCTGAGAGATAAACGTTCTTTAGATCAAAGAGAAAAATTAATATTCTATTTTTAAATAGGGCTTCATTGATCTTTAGTGTCAGGAATTATAAATGACATCACTTGTTATCTTGGAATTATGCGGGGGTCTAAAGAGATAGAAATTCTATTTTTAAAATACGGCTTCACGGAGCTTTAAGTCGGAGAGATAAATTGATATTCTAACGAAACCTTAATAGTTTAGCTAGGAAAATTTATGAGATGAAGAGATTCACGAAGGGGGAATTAAGAAACATTATGGCTTCTTTAATCTTAGGTCTGAGGGATAAACGTTCTTTAGGTCAGAGAGAAAAATTAATATTCTATTTTTAAATAGGGCTTCATTGATCTTTAGTGTCAGGAATTGTAAATGACATCACTTGTTATCTTGGAATTATGCGGGAGTCTAAAGAGATAGAAATTCTATTTTTAAAATACGGCTTCACGGAGCTTTAAGTCGGAGAGATAAATTGATATTCTAACGAAACCTTAATAGTTTAGCTAGGAAAATTTATGAGATGAAGAGATTAACGTAGGAAAGGGTTTCCTAGAAATTTGAAATATGAAAGCGCAGAGATGCCAAACAACAAAAGGAACACACAGAAATTACTTTTAGGGGATTATTTGGGCGAAACGGTTTTAGACAGCTTATGGAATTATTTCGGCAAAACAGTTAGAGACATTTTAAAAGGTGATTTAAAAGATGATTTTAGAAGAGGTTTTGAGTGTGGTCGTTATAATACACAAGTTATATTTTAACAGTGTTGTGAGGTCCTCTACCCCAACCCCAAAGGGTTCCGATCGCCCTACCCTAATCCAAAGGGTTTCAATCCCCATACCCCAATCCAGAAGGAACCCTCCGGTCCCCAAAGGTTCCCAGGGCTCCCACCCGGCCCCCTAGACCCTCAAAGGCCCTCCCCGGGCCCCTCAAAGGCACATCGAGCTCCCAAAAGACCACCGGGGTCCCAAAGACCTTCACCCGGTCTCCAAATGTCCCCCAGGCTCCCAACTGGCCCCCCAGGACCCCCAAAGGCCCTCCACCGGTCCCCAAAGGTCCCCCAGGCTCCCAAAGGACCCCCTCCCCTCCCTCTCCCTCCCTCTCCTCGCCCCTCCTCACCGTCCCCCCTCCCCCCTCCCCCTCCTCCCCTCCCCTCCTCTCCTCCCCTCCCCCTCCCCTCCCCTCCCCATTTTTTTAATATTTTTTGTGCATTGAGACACAGAAGGGCACCTCTCCCCCAAGGGTCCTCCAAACACTATCCCTGGGCCACCCAAAAACTTCCACTATCCATTTTTTTAAAAACTTTTTTATGGTTGTATTTTATACTTTCTTACAAAGTTAAATTCCAAAAGTAATTAACAAAACCAAGTTAAAACATAAAAGCGTCCCCTCTCGAATTCATACATACTGTCTTGAATTTTTTAAAATGGTATTTTTTTAACTTTTTACGTATCTTAAAATGACATGAAATATGCTTACGGCTCTACCAATCGTACTCTGTGCTTGTTCATGGACACGACGTGGCTTTTCCACTGGTACTCTATGGCAGGTTATCGACACTACCTAGTTTATTGCATGCATTAAATCAGTATTTTTTACACAGTGGAAGGATAAACACACAATTCATATCTGTAAACAAGTGAAAATGAATTATTCGACGAAAGTCTGTGCACATGAAAAAATTATCGTCGTGTTGAATGCAGACAAGGAGAAATACCTGAACTATGAAACGAGTGCAAGCGGTAACACTATTGGAAATGTATGCATGTGTTGTCATGACAGTGAGAAGTTAGATTTCTTTGGAGTACCCAAGAATTTCAATCGTGTAAACGGTGGATATGCAAGAGTAACATTACCAGAGAAATTAGTGCTCAAAGACAATGAGAACTTAAAAATATGTGTCGATAATCAGGGACAAGTCCTTGCTAGGGTTTCTGGTAACACATTACCTGTTGATAAATCCTATCATCCTCTTTCCAGTTTTAATATATTAAAGAGAAAAAGAAGGAGAAGACAAGAATAATCCTGCAATAATGTCATTAATCATATCTTGTCAATATGCCAAAACTGTCATCTATGTAAAAATAATGTGACAGTAGACAGTGAAATCATAGGCAGAATAAAAAGGACATTAGCAGACAATATCATCAATGAATATAAAGATGAATTGATGTAAAGTGAAGCGCACGTGCACTAATAATGTGTAATAATGTATTTAACGTATTTTTATATTAATATTCTACATGTCATTATTTCATTAAAAATATTTTATGCATTATTTTGTTAAGTGTTCATTATTTTTAGGGTATGCTAGAACGTCAAACGTTCAGAATATCTATTAAAAAGGTCAGAGATGAAAGAAAAAGAATTTTTAGAGATAAAGATACTACTAGCAGACTCAATTTTTCATAGAAGATAGAAAAGTTCAAGTTCTAATCTGAATTTTACCAAAGAACATAATTCATTTCTAATTTCTCCAGAGAAACTAAAAAGTTTCCATATCACTTTTAAGTTCACCAAGACATAAAAATTTAAAGTTCAATTCTAAATTTTTCCATAGAAGATAGGAAAAGTTATACTATGATTGTGATTATTTTCCATGTAGATAAAAAGTTTCACTTTAATTCTAAATTTTCTTAAATTCAATTCCGACCTTTGTCAAAGAGATGAAAAAATTTGAAGTTCTGTTCCAAATATTTTCCCGGAAAAAGAAAAGTTCAACTTCGATTCTGAATTTTCACAATGAAAATGAAATAAGTTCTTGATCAATTCCGTTTTTCTAAAATAATATAAAATTTTCCATTTCAATTCAGATTTTTCTCAAAGAGATGACAAAATTTTCAATATTGTTCTAAATTTTTCATAGAAGATAGGAAATTTATATCATGACTGTGATTATTTTCTATGAAGATAAAAAGTTTCACTTTAATTATAAATTTTCTTAAATTCAGTTCCGACCTTTCTCAAAGAGTCAAATTCAAAGTTCTGTTCCAAATATTTCCCCGAAAGAATAAATGAAAAGTTATGCTATGATTATGACTATTTTCCATGAAGATAAAAAGTTTCACTTTAATTCTAAATTTTCTTAAATTTTATTCCGACTTTTCACATAGAGATGAAAAAATTTAAAGTTCTGATCCAAATTTTTCTTAGAAGATAGAAAAGTTCAAGTTCTCTTCTGAATTTTACCAAAGAACACAATTCAATTCTAACTTCTACAGAGAAAATAAAAAGCTTCCACTTCAGTTTTAAGTTCACCAAGACATAAAAAATTTAAAGTTCTGTTCTATATTTTTCCGTAGAAGATAGGAAAAGTTATACTATGATTGTGATTATTTTCCATGAAGATAAAAAGTTTCACTTTAATTCTAAATTTTCTTAAATTCAGTTCCGACTTTTCACATAGTGATGAAAAAATTTAAAGTTCTGATCCAAATTTTTCTTAGAAGATAGAAAAGTTCAAGTTCTCTTCTGAATTTTACCAAAGAACATAATTCAATTCTAATTTCACCAAAGGAAATAAAAAGGTTCCACTTCAACTTTAAGTTCACCAAAACAAAAAACTTAAAGTTCAGTTCTAAATTTTTCTGTAGAAGATAGGAAAAGTAATACCATGATTGTGATTATTTTCTATGAACATAAAAAGTTTCACTTTAATTCTAAATTTTCTTAAATTCAGTTCCGGCTTTTCTCAAAGAGATGAAAAAATTTAAAGTTCTGTTCCAAATATTTTCCCAGAAGAAGAAAAGTTCAACTTCGATTCTGAGTTTTCTTAAAGAAAATGAAATAAGTTATTGATCAATTCTATTTTCCAAAAATAATATAAAAATTTTCCACTTCAATTCAGATTTTTCTCAAAGAGATGAAAAATTTAAAATACTTCCAAATTTTTTTATAGAAGATAGAAAAGTTCAAGTTCTCTTCTGAATTTTACCAACGAGCACAATTCAATTCTAATTTCTCCAGAGAAAATAAAAAGCTTCCACTTCAGTTTTAAGTTCACCAAGACATAAAAAATTTAAAGTTCTGTTCTAAATTTTTCCGTAGAAGATAGGAAAAGTTATACTATGATTGTGATTATTTTTCCATGAAGATAAAAAGTTTCACTTTAATTCTAAATTTTCTTAAATTCAGTTCCGACCTTTTTCAAAGAGATGAAAAATTTAAAGTTCTGTTCCAAATTTTTTCCCGGAAGAAGAAAAGTTCAACTTCGATTCTTAGTTTTCTTAATGAAAATGAAATAAGTTATTGATCAATTCTATTTTCCAAAAATAATATAAAAATTTTCCACTTCAGTTCAGATTTTTCTCAAAGAGATGAAAAAATTTAAAATACTGTTCCAAATATTTCTTAGAAGATAGAAAAGTTCAAGTTCTCTTCTGAATTTTACCATAGAGAAAATAAAAAGCTTCCACTTCAGTTTTAAGTTCACCAAGACATAAAAAAATTTAAAGTTCAATTCTAAATTTTTCCGTAGAAGATAGGAAAAGTTATACTATGATTGTGATTATTTTCCATGAAGATAAAAAGTTTCATTTTAATTCTAAATTTTCTTAAATTCAGTTCCGACTTTTCACATAGAGATGAAAAAAATTTAAAGTTCTGTTCCAAATTTTTCATAGAAGATTGGAAAAGCTATACTTTGATCGTGAATATTCAAGTTCTTTTCTGAATTTTACCAAAGAACACAATTCAATTCTAATTTCTCCAGAGAAAATAAAAAGCTTCCACTTCACTTTTGAGTTCGCCATGACATAAAAAATTTAATGTTCAGTTCTAAATTTTTCCATAGAAGATAGGAAAAGTTCTACTATGATTGTGATTATTTACCATGAAGATAAAAAGTTTCACTTTAATTCTAAATTTTCTTAAATTCAGTTCCGACTTTTCACATAGAGATGAAAAAAATTTAAAGTTCTGTTCCAAATTTTTCATAGAAGATTGGAAAAGTTATACTTTGATCATGAATATTCAAGTTCTCTTCTGAATTTTACCAAAGAACACAATTCAATTCTAATTTTTCCAGAGAAAATAAAAAGCTTCCACATCAGTTTAAGTTCACCAAGACATAAAAAATTTAAAGTTCAGTTCTAAATTTTTCCATAGAAGATAGGAAAAGTTTTACTATGATTGTGATTATTTTCCATGAAGATAAAAAGTTTCATTATAATTCTAAATTTTCTTAAATTCAATTCCAACCTTTCTCAAAGAGATGAAAAAATTTAATCTTCTGAATTTTACCAACGAACACAATTCAATTCTAATTTCTCCAGAGAAAATAAAAAGCTTCCACTTCAGTTTTAATTTCACCAAGGCATGAAAAATTTAAATTTCTGTTCTAAATTTTTCCGTAGAAGATAGGAAAAGTTATACTATGATTGTGATTATTTTCCATGAAGATAAAAAGTTTCACTTTAATTCTAAATTTTCTTAAATTCAGTTCTGACTTTTCACATAGAGATGAAAAAATTTAAAGTTCTGTTCCAAATTTTTCATAGATGATTGGAAAAGTTATACTTTGATCGTGAATATTCAAGTTCTCTTCTGAATTTTACCAAAGAACACAATTCAATTATAATTTTTCCGGAGAAAATAAAAAGCTTCCACATCAGTTTAAGTTCACCAAGACATAAAAAATTTAAAGTTCAGTTCTAAATTTTTCCATAGAAGATAGGAAAAGTTATACTATGATTGTGATTATTTTCCATGAAGATAAAAAGTTTCATTATAATTCTAAATTTTCTTAAATTCAATTCCGACCTTTCTCAAAGAGATGAAAAATTTAATCTTCTGAATTTTACGAACGAACACAATTCAATTCTAATTTCTCCAGAGAAAATAAAAAGCTTCCACTTCAGTTTTAATTTCACCAAGACATAAAAAATTTAAAGTTCTGTTCTAAATTTTTCCGTAGAAGATAGGAAAAGTTATACTATGATTGTGATTATTTTCCATGAAGATAAAAAGTTTCACTTTAATTCTAAATTTTCTTAAATTCAGTTCTGACTTTTCACATAGAGATTAAAAAATTTAATGTTCTGTTCCAAATTTTTCATAGAAGATTGGAAAAGTTATACTTTGATTGTGAATATTCAAGTTCTCTTCTGAATTTTACCAAAGAACACAATTCAATTCTAATTTCTCCAGAGAAAATAAAAAGCTTCCTGTTAGGTTATAAAAAGCTTCTAAAAAGAGATGAAAGTTAGGTTAGGTTAAGTTAGGTTAGGTTAGGTTAGCCTACGCACGCGCACGTACGTAGGCTAACCTAGCCTAACCTAACTTAACCTAGCCTAACTTAATCTAACCTAACCTAACCTAATCATACACCTAACTTTTTGCCTGTCTCTCACCTAAACTAAGCACGCGTACGTAGGCTAACCTATCCTAACCTAACTTAACCTGACCTAACTTAATCTAGTCTAACCTATCCTGATTTATTCTTTTTACAATGTTTAAGTTAGGTTAGGTTAGCTTATCATGAGCGCTCATGATAATTTAACCTAACCTAGCCTAACTTAAACATGGAGAAATGTTTCTAATTATTTATTAATATTTATTTATTACCTAACCTAACCTATTGTTTTTTGTGGTTAGATGAATGAACTTAATTTAATAAAAATTGGAAATAGAGTGAAACTTTTTATCTTCATGGTAAATAATCAAAATCATAGTATAGCCATTCCTATCTTCTATTGAAAAAATTTAGAATTGAACTTTAAATTTTTATGTCTTTGAGAAATTATTAACTGAAATGGAAGCTTTTTCATTTTCATTGGTAAATTTCAGAATTGAGCTAACTTTTTTTCTCCTCTCTAAGAAAATTCAGAAGAGAACTTGTACATTTGCACTTCTTCGAGAAAACTTAGAAATAAAGTGGAGCTCCATATCTTCATGAAGAATATTCACAATCAAAGTATAACTTTTTCTATTTTCTATGAAAAATTTGGAACAATATTTTAAATTTTGTCATCTCTTTGAGAAAAATCTGAATTGAAGTGGAAAATTTTATATTATTTTAGGCAAATAGAATTGATCAATAGCTTATTTCATTTTCATTGAGAAAATTCGGAATCGAAGTTGAACTTTTCTTTTTCCGGGAAAATAATTGGAACAGAACTTTAATTTTTTTCATCTCTTTGATAAAGGTCGGAATTGAATTTAAGAAAATTTAGAATTAAAGTGAAACTTTTTATCTTCATGGAAAATAACCGAAATCATAGTATAACTTTTCCTATCTTGTATGGAAAAATTTAGAACAGAACTTTAAATTTTTTATGGCTTGGTGAACTTAAACTGATGTGGAAGCTTTTTATTTTCTCTGGAGAAATTAGAATTGAATTATGTTCTTTGTTAAAATTCAGAAGAGAACTTGAACTTTTCTATCTTCTATGGAAAATTTGGAACAGTATTTTAAATTTTTTCATCTCTTTGAGAAAAATCTGAATTGAAGTGTGAAATTTTATAATATTTTTAGAAAATAGAAATGATCAATAACTTATTTCATTTTCATTGAGAAAATTCAGAATCGAAGTTGAACTTTTCTTCACTTCTTTGAGAAAATTTAAAATTGAAGTGAAACTTTTAATCTTCATAGGAAATAATCACAATCATAGTATAACTTTTCCTATCTTCTATAGAAAAATTTAGAACTGAACTTAAAATTTTTATGTCATGGCGAACTTAAAACTGAAGTGGAAGCTTTTTATTTTCTCTGGAGAAATTAGAATTGAATTGTGTTCTTTGGTAAAATTCAGAAAAGAACTTGAATATTCACGATCAAAGTATAACTTTTCCAATCTTCTATGAAAAATTTGGAACAGAACTTTAAATTTGTTCATCTCTATGTGAAAAGTCAGAACTGAATTTAAGAAAATTTAGAATTAAAGTGAAACTTTTTATCGTCATGGAAAATAATCACAATCATAGTATAACTTTTCCTATCTTCTACGGAAAAATTTAGAACAGAACTTTAAATTTTTTATGCCTTGGTGAAATTAAAACTGAAGTGGAAGCTTTTTATTTTCTCTGGAGAAATTAGAATTGAATTGCGTTCGTTGGTAAAATTCAGAAGATTAAATTTTTTCATCTCTTTGAGAAAGGTTGGAATTGAATTTAAGAAAATTTAGAATTATAATGAAACTTTTTATCTTCATGGAAAATAATCACAATCATGGTATAACTTTTTCTATCTTCTATGGAAAAATTTAGAACTGAACTTTAAATTTTTTATGTCTTGGTGAACTTAAACTGATGTGGAAGCTTTTTATTTTCTCTGGAAAAATTAGAATTGAATTGTGTTCTTTGGTAAAATTCAGAAGAGAACTTGAATATTCACGATCAAAGTATAACTTTTCCAATCTTCTATGAAAAATTTGGAACAGAACTTTAAATTTTTTCATCTCTATGTGAAAAGTCAGAACTGAATTTAGGAAAATTTAGAATTAAAGTGAAACTTTTTATCCTCATGGAAAATAATCACAATCATAGTATAACTTTTCCTATCTTCTACGGAAAAATTTAGAACAGAAATTTAAATTTTTCTTACCTTGGTGAAATTAAAACTGAAGTGGAAGCTTTTTATTTTCTCGGGAGAAATTAGAATTGAATTGTGTTCGTTGGTAAAATTCAGAAGATTAAATTTTTTCATCTCTTTGAGAAAGGTTGGAATTGAATTTAAGAAAATTTAGAATTATAATGAAACTTTTTATCTTCATGGAAAATAATCACAATCATAGTATAACTTTTCCTATCTTCTATGGAAAAATTTAGAACTGAACTTTAAATTTTTTATGTCTTGGTGAACTTAAACTGATGTGGAAGCTTTTTATTTTCTCTGGAAAAATTAGAATTGAATTGTGTTCTTTGGTAAAATTCAGAAGAGAACTTGAATATTCACGATCCAAGTATAACTTTTCCAATCTTCTATGAAAAATTTGGAACATAACTTTAATTTTTCTTCATCTCTATGTGAAAAGTTGGAACTGAATATAAGAAAATTTAGAATTAAAGTGAAACTTTTTATCTTCATGGTAAATAATCACAATCATAGTATAACTTTTCCTATCTTCTATGGAAAAATTTAGAACTGAACTTTAAATTTTTTATGTCATGGCGAACTTAAAAGTGAAGTGGAAGCTTTTTATTTTCTCTGGAGAAATTAGAATTGAATTGTGTTCTTTGGTAAAATTCAGAAGAGAACTTGAATATTCACGATCAAAGTATAACTTTTCCAATCTTCTATGAAAAATTTGGAACAGAACTTTAAATTTTTTTCATCTCTATGTGAAAAGTCGGAACTGAATTTAAGAAAATTTTGAATTAAAGTGAAACTTTTTATCTTCATGGAAAATAATCAAAATCATAGTATAACTTTTCCTATCTTCTACGGAAAAATTTAGAATTGAACTTTAAATTTTTTTATGTCTTGGTGAACTTAAAACTGAAGTGGAAGCTTTTTATTTTATCTGGTGAAATTAGAATTGAAATGTATTATATGGTAAAATTCAGAAGAGAACTTGAACTTTTCTATCTTCTAAGAAATATTTGGAACAGTATTTTAAATTTTTTCATCTCTTTGAGAAAAATCTGAACTGAAGTGGAAAATTTTTATATTATTTTGGGGAAATAGAATTGATCAATAACTTATTTCATTTTCATTAAGAAAACTCAGAATCGAAATTGAACTTTTCTTCTTCCGGGAAAAAATTTGGAACAGAACTTTAAATTTTTCATCTCTTTGAAAAAGGTCGGAACTGAATTTAAGAAAATTTAGAATTAAAGTGAAACTTTTTATCTTCATGGAAAAATAATCACAATCATAGTATAACTTTTCCTATCTTCTACGGAAAAATTTAGAACAGAACTTTAAATTTTTTATGTCTTGGTGAACTTAAAACTGAAGTGGAAGCTTTTTATTTTCTCTGGAGAAATTAGAATTGAATTGTGCTCGTTGGTAAAATTCAGAAGAGAACTTGAACTTTTCTATCTTCTATAAAAAAATTTGGAAGTATTTTAAATTTTTCATCTCTTTGAGAAAAATCTGAATTGAAGTGGAAAATTTTTATATTATTTTTTGAAAATAGAATTGATCAATAACTTATTTCATTTTCATTAAGAAAACTCAGAATCGAAGTTGAACTTTTCTTCTTCCGGGAAAATATTTGGAACAGAACTTTAAATTTTTTTATCTCTTTGAGAAAAGCCGGAACTGAATTTAAGAAAATTTAGAATTAAAGTGAAACTTTTTATGTTCATAGAAAATAATCACAATCATGGTATAACTTTTCCTATCTTCTACGGAAAAATTTAGAACTGAACTTTAAATTTTTTGTCTTGGTGAACTTAAAGCTGAAGTGGAAGCTTTTTATTTTCTTTGGTGAAATTAGAATTGAATTATGTTCTTTGGTAAAATTCAGAAGAGAACTTGAACTTTTCTATCTTCTAAGAAAAATTTGGATCAGAACTTTAAATTTTTTCATCACTATGTGAAAAGTCGGAACTGAATTTAAGAAAATTTAGAATTAAAGTGAAACTTTTTATCTTCATGGAAAATAATCACAATCATAGTATAACTTTTCCTATCTTCTACGGAAAAATTTAGAACAGAACTTTATATTTGTTATGTCTTGGTGAACTTAAAACTGAAGTGGAAGCTTTTAATTTTCTCTGGAGAAATTAGAATTGAATTGTGTTCTTTGGTAAAATTCAGAAGAGAACTTGAACTTTTCTATCTTTTAAGAAAAATTTGGATCAGAACTTTAAATTTTTTCATCTCTATGTGAAAAGTCGGAACAGAATTTAAGAAAATTTAGAATTAAAGTGAAACTTTTTATCTTCATGGAAAATAGTCATAATCATAGCATAACTTTTCCTTTCTTCTTTCGGGGAAATATTTGGAACAGAACTTTAAATTTGACTCTTTGAGAAAGGTCGGAACTGAATTTAAGAAAATTTAGAATTAAAGTGAAACTTTTTATCTTCATAGAAAATAATCACAATCATGATATAAATTTCCTATCTTCTATGAAAAATTTAGAACAATATTAAAAATTTTGTCATCTCTTTGAGAAAAATCTGAATTGAAGCTGAAAATTTTATGTTATTTTAGTAAAACAGTCTTGATCAAAAACTTATTTCCTTTTCATTGTGAAAATTCAGAATTGAAGTTTAACTTTTCTTTTTCAGGGAAAATATTTGGAACAGAACTTCAAATTTTTTCATCTCTTTGAGAAAGGTCGGAATTGAATTTAAAAAAATTTAGAATTAAAGTGAAACTTTTTATCTTCATGGAAAATAATCACAATCATAGTATAACTTTTCTTATCTTCTATGGAAAAAATTAGAATTGAACTTCAAATTTTTATGTCTGGGTGAACTTAAAAGTGATGTGGAAACTTTTTATTTTCCCTTGAGAAATTAGAAATGAATTATGTTCTTTGGTAAAATTCAGATTAGAACTTGAACTTTTCTATCTTCTATGAAAAATTTAGCCGGCTAGTAGTATCTTTATCTCTAAAAATTCTTTTTCTTTCATCTCTGACTTTTTAAATAGATATTCTGAACGTTTGACGTTCTAGCATACCCTAAAAATAATGAACACTTAACAAAATAATGCATAAAATATTTTTAATGAAATAATGAGATGTAGAATATTAATATAAAAATACGTTAAATACATTATTACACATTATTAGTACACTTGCGCTTCACTTTCCGTCAATTCATCTTTATATTCATTGATGATATTGTCTGCTAATGTCCTTTTTATTCTGCCTATGATTTCACTGTCTACTGTCACATTATTTTTACATAGATGACAGTTTTGGCATATTGACAAGATATGATTAATGACATTATTGCAGGAGTATGCTTGTCTTCTCCTTCTTGTTCTCTTTAAAATACTAATACCGGAAAGATGATGATAGGATTTATCAACAGGTAATGTGTTACCAGAAACCCTAGCAAGGAGTTGTCCCCGATCATCGACAATTATTTTTAAGTTTGCATTCTCATTGAGCACTAATTTCTCTGGTAATGTTACTCTTGCATATCCACCGTTTACACGATTGAAATTCTTGGGTACTCCAAAGAAATCTTACTTCTCACTGTCATGACAACGCATGCATACATTTCCAAGAGTGTTACCGCTTGCACTCGTTTCATAGTTCAGGTATTTCTCCTTGTCTGCATTCAACATGACGATAATTTTTTCATGTGCACATACTTTCGTCGAATAATTCATTTTCACTTGTTTACAGATATGAATTGTGTGTTTATCCTTCCACTGTGTAAAAAATACTGATTTAATGCATGCAATAAACTAGGTAGTGTCGATAACCTGCCATAGAGTACCAGTGGGAAAGCCACGTCGTGTCCATGAACAAGCACAGAGTACGATTGCTAGATCCCGTAAGCATATTTCATGTCATTTTAAGATACATAAAAAGTTAAAAAAATACCATGTTAAAAAATTCAAGAAAGTATTTACGAATTGGGGAGGGGACTCTTTGAGGTTGGAAAATGGGCTTAGGAATGACATTATGAATGGATCTTGTTCATAAAAGATATAATAAAGCCATAAAAAAGTATTAAAAAAAAATGGAGCGGGGGCTCTTTGGGGGGCCCGGGGAGGGTGTTTGGGGGACCCTTGGGGGAGGGTACCCTTCTGTGTCTCAATGCACAAAAAATATTAAAAAAATGGGGAGGGTAGAGGGGAGGGGGAGGGGAGGGGAGGAGGGGAGGAGGGGAGGGGAGGGGGGAGGAGGGGAGGGGAGGGGAGGGGGAGGGGGGACGGTGAGGAGGGGGAGGAGAGGGAGGGAGAGGGAGGGAGAGGGAGGGGAGGGGGGTCCTTTGGGAGCCTGGGGGACCTTTGGGGACCGGTGGAGGGCCTTTGGGGGTCCTGGGGGGCCAGTTGGGAGCCTGGGGGACATTTGGAGACCGGGTGAAGGCCTTTGAGACCCCGGTGGTCTTTTGATTTAATGCATGCAATAAACTAGGTAGTGTCGATAACCTGCCATAGAGTACCAGTGGGAAAGCCACGTCGTGTCCATGAACAAGCACAGAGTACGATTGCTAGATCCCGTAAGCATATTTCATGTCATTTTAAGATACATAAAAAGTTAAAAAAAGACCATGTTAAAAAATTCAATACCGTATTTATGTATTCTAGAGGGGAATCTTTGAGGTTTGAACATGGGCTTAGGAATGACATTATGAATTGAACTTGTTCAAAAAGGATATAATAAAGTCATAAGAAAGTATTAAAAAAAATGGAGCGGGGACACTTTGGGGGGCCCAGGGAGGGTTTTGGGGGACCCTTGGGGGAGGGTGCCCTTCTGTGTCTCAATGCACAAAAAATATTAAAAAAATGGGGAGGGGAGGGGGAGGGGAGGGGAGGGGAGGGGAGGAGGGGAGGGGAGGGGAGGGGGGAGGGGGGACGGTGAGGAGGGGGGAGGAGAGGGAGGGAGAGGTAGGGGAGGGGGGTCCTTTGGGTGCCTGGGAGACCTTTGGGGACCGGTGGAGGGCCTTTGGGGATCCTTGGGGGCCAGTTGGGAGCCTGGGGGACACTTGGAGACCGGGTGAAGGCCTTTGGGACCCCGGTGGTCTTTTGGGAGCTCGATGTGCCTTTGGGGGGCCCGGGGAGGGCCTTTGCGGGTCTGGGGGGCCGGGTGGGAGCCCTGGGAACCTTCGGGGACTGGAGGGTTCCTTCTGGATTGGGGTATGGGGATTGAAACCCTTTGGATCGGGGTAGGGCGATCGGAACCCTTTGGGGTTGGGGTAGAGGACCTCACAACACTGTTAAAATATATCTTGTGTATTATAACGACCACACTCAAAACCTCTTCTAAAATCATCTTTTAAATCACCTTTTAAAATGTCTCTAACTGTTTCGCCGAAATAATTCCATAACCTGTCTAAAACGGTTTCGCCCAAATAATCCCCTAAAAGTAATTTCTGTGTGTTCCTTTTGTTTTTTGGCATCACTGTGCTTTCACATTTCAAATTTCTAGGAAACCCTTTCCTACGTTAGTCTCTTCATCTCATAAATTTTCCTAGCTAAACTATTAAGGTTTCGTTAGAATATCAATTTATCTCTCCGACTTAAAGCTCCGTGAAGCCGTATTTTAAAAATAGAATTTCTATCTCTTTAGACTTCCGCATAATTCCAAGATAACAAGTGATGTCATTTACAATTCCTGACACTAAAGATCAATGAAGCCCTATTTAAAAATAGAATATTAATTTTTCTCTCTGACCTAAAGAACGTTTATCCCTCAGACCTAAGATTAAAGAAGCCATAATGTTTCTTAATTCCCCCGTCGTGAATATCTTAATCTCATAAATTTTCCTAGCTAAAATATTAAGGTTTCGTTAGAATATAAATTTATCTCTCTAACTTAAAGCTCCGTGATGCCTTATTTTAAAAATAGAATTTCTATCTCTTTAGACCCCCGCATAATTCCAAGATAACAAGTGATGTCATTTATAATTCCTGACACTAAAGATCAATGAAGCCCTATTTAAAAATAGTATATTAATTTTTCTCTCTGATCTAAAGAACGTTTATCTCTCAGACCTAAGATTAAAGAAACCATAATGTTTCTTAATTCCCCCTTCGTGAACCAATAATTCCCCCATCGATTATGTAAATCACCCCTCATGTCATTACACGTGGCCAAACGACAACAGATCGACTGACCTCGACCCCCATTAGACTCGATCGATAATCCTTGAATAAATTATGTCCCGTCAGCATTAAACTAAATTGTAGATGGCAGCAGGGGTGGGTGTCACGAGTCGATAAAGGGGTTCTACTTATATGACCCCAGGGTATAACTAACAATGCCTACCCCTGGGCCCTGGGGGGCTGTGTCGACACCGGAGTTTTTGTTATCTGAACTTTGAACTATTTTTAACAAAATATCTATCTCAAAATTTTTATCTCTGGCATTTAGGGCGTGGAGGGGGGGGGAAGGTAGGGTCCCTCCTTTTGACTCTTAAAAAGTGAACAAGAACTTTTAATTTCCATTCGCCCCTGATGGGTTTGGAAAAAGACGGCGGTGGGGGGAATGGGTGGGGGTTAGTTGCCCTCGGATCTCTTTTGCCTATTAAAAAGTGAACTAGAACATTCAGTTTCCAATCAAATGAGCTCTCTCTGAAGTTTATACGAGTATCTCTTTCACAAGAACCATATATGCTCTAGGGCATAAATGACAACGCCTGCCCCCTAACCCTGGGGTTGTGTCGACACCTGCGTTTTTCTTATCTGACTTTTGAACAATTTTTAACTTAATGGCTATCTCAAAATTTTTATCGGATATATTTTGGGGAAAAGGGGCTTGGGGGGGGGGGGCTAGTTGTCATCCAATATTTTTTTACTCTCAAAAACTGAACTAGAACTTTTAAATTCCAATCAAATGAGCCCTCTCTGAAGTTTTTACGAGCATCCCTTCCGTACGAACCAAATATTCTTCCACGGCATAACTTACAACGCCTGCCCTCGGGCCCTGGGGGGCTATGTCGACCCCGGAGTTTTTGTTATATGGTCTTTAAAAAAAATGGCTATCTCAAAGTTCTTATCGGATGGATTTGAGGAAAAAAGGGTGTGGCGGGATGGGGGCTAGGTGCCGTCCAATCTCTTTTGACTCTTAAAAAGTGAACTAGAACTTTCAATTTCCAATCAAATGAGCCCTCTTTGAAGTTTATACGAACATCCCTTCCATAAGAGCCGTATATGCCCCCAGGGCATAGCTTACAACACCTACACCTGGGCCCTGGGGGGGTTTTGTCGAAATCGGAGTTTTTGTTATGTGATCTTTGAACTATTTTTAACAAAATAGCTATCACAAAATTTTTATCGGATGCATTTGGGAAAAGAGGGTTTTTTTTTTTGGGGGGGGGGGCAGGTTTTCCTCTGATATCTTTTAACGCTTAAAAAGTGAACTAGAACTTTCAAGTTACAATCAAATGAGCCCACTCTGAAGCTTATACAAGCATTTCTTCCATAAGAACCATATATGCCCCCAGAGCATAACTTATAACCCTTGCCCTGAACACTGTGGGGGAGTGTCCTGCTAAAAGATATAATTGCCAGGACTATCTCACGGCACTAGCCCCTTGAATTTCCAATTGAATGAGTCATTTTTTGAAGTTTCTACGACAAAGCTTTCTATAAGGACCTTATATACTCCCAGGGCATAACTTACAACCCGTGCCCTGAGGGCTGTGGGGGGAGTGTTCTCTTCAAAAACATAATTTCTTTCTGGGGATCAATTACTCAGAATAAAATGGCTATCTCAAAATTTTGATTGGATGTGTTTGGGGAAATGGTGGGTGTGGAAGAGGTGTTAATTGCCTTTCAGTCACTTTTGACCCTTAAAAAGGGCACTAGAACTCTCGATTTTCAATCGAATGAGCCCTCTTTGAAGTTCATACGACGACCCTTTTCATATGAAAGGCCTCTGAGAAATATAAATAAATAATAAATAATAAAACATTGGAGCCGTATGGCCTTTACTATAGGCAACGCTGTAGCGTTGCCTCTGATTGGATCAACGATCCCGTAACGGCTACTGACGTAACAATTCGAGAACCATAAAGGTAAACGCAACAGAAATTTTGCCAGCTTGTCATAATGGGTTAGCAGCTGTATTTTTTGGGTAACTTTTAGTAACTCCCAAAGCAGTGATATATGTAAGATAGAATGCGCAATTACGGCGTTAAATATTCTGCCGAGGGTGAGTTTATTAATACTATTTCTCAGGCTTACTGCTTTTCCGTAACCTTTCGTAAGACACGGAGATACAATATCTTACCCGATGGTCGATCTTATTGTTGAACCATAATCAATTCCAAGGTACCGCTGACTATCTGATTCATTAATCACTGAACCTTCAATAAACAGAGAAATTGTACTTCGGCGGACTGTTAAAAATACAAAACTCTGTTTTGGAGATATTCACAGCAAGACTAATACATTTATAAAGTTCATTAATCTAAAGCCAAATTATCCCATAAACCAGATATAAGAAAACTCAGTATCATTAGATCATCGGAGTATGACAAATAGCTAATATCAAGCCCATCGAGGTTGAAACTTCCCTTTAACTCTCTAGTGACTGTATACTTTGCGCAGTTAAGTACAGTGCGGCTTAAACATTAACCCTGTCTTACACCTTTAAGTAGTGGTACATCTTCCGAAAGCGCCAGGCGATTATTTTGCTTATCTCTACCTAGCACAATACGTATAACTCTGTTGCTATATCAAAATTGCAAAACGGACACAATGGAAAGATCAACGCCGCAATCCAGCAGGATAACAACGCTTGTGAGTACAAAATACGATCAAAAGCAACAGAAATGTCAACGCTACATGCAAACACAGGACAACCCTTCGCAGAAGCTCTGCACAAAATAGTCCGAATAATTCTGTGAGCTGTGGCACAACCGACATCAGCCCGGAACCCAAGCTGCTTACTTCCTACGAGACATTTCGAAACAATAAATAACAGCAGGAGTTTTTCAAACACTTTACTAAATAAAGTTGACACTGTATAATTGGTCTCTACGAACTGCACGAAGTCGCGTCTTTATTTTTCTTGAATGTTGTGGTAGTAATCCCGACACAAATTTGCTTGGCACGATACGCTGTGAGACGCATATTTGAAATAGCAGGGTAAGATGGTCGATAAATAGATCAGAAGCAATTTTTAGATGGTCACTGCAAATTCTATCAATTCCAGCAGCTTTGCCACTCTTTAGCTTAGATATTATAGTATGGACTAGATTCTCAGAAATACTAATTTTGCTGTGTACATGTTCGGTACTTTTCAGCGACCATTCAGTAGTACCGTAAATTCCTGGTTCACAGGTGTGTCAGGAGCGGAAAAAAGTATTTTTTTTTTTAGCAAGTTACCCATTCGTTTTCAATGATTATGGAATTACAGTTAGAATCACGAAATTGACTTTTGTATACTTTCCATAACTTTTTGTACTACACTGAAATTTTTTCGACTGATTTTCCAACGTGTCAGCTTCGGCCTTTCCAACGCAACATGTGAATTGCTTTTTTGCTAGTCGGTAGCAACGGAATACATGCCCCGAGCAAAGCTTGTTGCACTCAATCCAGACTCGATACCAAAATCTGCTACGTTTTTTTACACTCTTAGTATCGGGGTTATTCCAGCCAGGTTTTCTTGTTCCTGACTTAATGCGGGATGTAGGACAGCACAATTCTGGGCAAACTTCAAGGCGTACATCATTTCGCAAAGTATATATTTCTATGGCAATCCTATATTTTGTTGAATTCTCTTCTAGAAGTTGGAAAGGAACTCAATTTTGGCTTTTAGCTCATTAAGAACAGTCCGATAATGTTCTTTATATATTTTCTCCCATCCACTAACTTCACGCCAATATTCCCCAGGTTTGGATGACGTGAACAGGAATGGCAAGTTTAGGCTGATTCCTAGGTGGTCACATATGGTGCATTCGTCGTGCATGTGGGTTGCAAGCGTATCAAAATCCGGAGAAGGGATGTTTGAAAAAAAAATGATCGATGTCTGATGTGGACCCCGAGGCTGAATGTATAAACGTAAAGTCACTGTTATTGGGGATTACTCTGAAATCGGAATCAGCTATTGAAGACTCCAATAATCGGAACCACGGGCCTTGATCAGAAGCCCGACAATTGAAATCAGCACGGAGAAGAAAACGTTCATTTCGGTGTCTCCGTACAAGGCGTCTGAGCCGACTGCAGGGCTGACTAAAATTCCGACCCGAGGTAATTGTTCGGTAATCTGTAGGCATACGTACGTAGGTTAGCCTACGTACGCGCGCGTACGTAGGCTAACCTAGCCTAACCTAACTTAACCTAGCCTATCTTAATCTAACCTAACCTAACCTAATCATACACCTAACTTTTTGCCTGTCTCTCACCTAACCTAAGCACGCGTACGTAGGCTAACCTATCCTAACCTAACTTAACCTGACCTAACTTAATCTAGTCTAACCTATCCTGATTTATTCTTTTTACAATGTTTAAGTTAGGTTAGGTTAGCTTATCATGAGCGCTCATGATAAGTTAACCTAACCAAGCCTAACTTAAACATATAGAAATGTTTCTAATTATTTATTAATATTTATTTATTAACTAACTTAAACTATTGTTTTTGGTGGTTAGATGAATGAACTGAATTTAAGAAAAAATAGAAATAGAGTGAAACTTTTTATCTTCATGGTAAATAATCACAATCATAGTAGAGCCATTCCTATCTTCTATGGAAAAAATTTAGAATTGAACTTTAAATTTTTATGTCTTTGAGAAATTATTAATTAAAATGGAAGCTTTTTCATTTTCATTGGTAAATTTCAGAATTGAGCTAACTTTTTTTCTCCTCTCTAAGAAAATTCAGAAGAGAACTTGTACATTTGCACTTCTTCGAGAAAACTTAGAAATAAAGTGGAGCTCCATATCTTCATGAAGAATATTCACAGTCAAAGTATAACTTTTTCTATCTTCTATGAAAAATTTGGAACAATATTTTAAATTTTGTCATCTCTTTGAGAAAAATCTGAATTGAAGTGGAAAATTTTATATTATTTTAGGCAAATAGAATTGATCAATAACTTATTTCATTTTCATTGAGAAAATTCAGAATCGAAGTGGAACTTTTCTTTTTCCGGGAAAATATTTGGAACAGAACTTTAAATTTTTTCATCTCTTTGAGAAAGGTCGGAATTGAATTTAAGAAAATTTAGAATTAAAATGAAACTTTTTATCTTCATGGAAAATAATCACAATCATAGTATAACTTTTCCTATCTTCTATGGAAAAATTTAAAACTGAACTTTAAATTTTTTATGTCTTGGTGAAGTTAAACTGATGTGGAAGCTTTTTATTTTCTCTGGAGAAATTAGAATTGAATTATGTTCTTTGGTAAAATTCAGAAGAGAACTTGAACTTTTCTATCTTATATGGAAAATTTAGAACAGTATTTTAAATTTTTTAATCTCTTTGAGAAAAATCTTAATTGAAGTGTGAAATTTTATAGTATTTTTAGAAAATGGAAATGACCAATAACTTATTTCATTTTCATTGATAAAATTCAGAATCGAAGTTGAACTTTTCTTCACTTCTTTGAGAAAATTTAGAATTGAAGTGAAACTTTTAATCTTTATAGGAAATAATCACAATCATAGTATAACTTTTCCTATCTTCTATGGAAAAATTTAGAACTGAACTTTAAATTTTTTATGTCATGGCAAACTTAAAACTGAAGTGGAAGCTTTTTATTTTCTCTGGAGAAATTAGAATTGAATTGTGTTCTTTGGTAAAATTCAGAAAAGAACTTGAATATTCACGATCAAAGTATAACTTTTCTAATCATCTATGAAAAATTTGGAACAGAACTTTAAATTTGTTCATCTCTATGTGAAAAGTCAGAACTGAATTTAAGAAAATTTAGAATTAAAGTGAAACTTTTTATCCTCATGGAAAATAATCACAATCATAGTATAACTTTTCCTATCTTCTACGGAAAAATTTAGAACAGAACTTTAAATTTTTTATGTCTTGGTGAAATTAAAACTGAAGTGGAAGCTTTTTATTTTCTCTGGAGAGATTAGAATTGAATTGTGTTCGTTGGTAAAATTCAGAAGATTAAATTTTTTCATCTCTTTGAGAAAGGTTGGAATTGAATTTAAGAAAATTTATAATTATAATGAAACTTTTTATCTTCATGGAAAATAATCACAATCATAGTATAACTTTTCCTATCTTCTATGGAAAAATTTAGAACTGAACTTTAAATTTTTTATGTCTTGGTGAACTTAAACTGATGTGGAAGCTTTTTATTTTTTCTGGAAAAATTAGAATTGAATTGTGTTCTTTGGTAAAATTCAGAAGAGAACTTGAATATTCACGATCAAAGTATAACTTTTCCAATCTTCTATGAAAAATTTGGAACAGAACTTTAAATTTTTTTTCATCTCTATGTGAAAATTCGGAACTGAATTTAACGAAATTTAGAATTAAAATGAAACTTTTTATCTTCATGGTAAATAATCACAATTACCGTATAACTTTTCCTTTCTTATATGAAAAATTTTAGAAATGAAGTTAAAATATTTTATTTCATGGCGAACTAAAAACTGAAGTTGAAGCTTTTTATTTTCTCTGGAGAAATTAGAATTGAATTGTGTTCTTTGGTAAAATTCAGAAGAGAACTTGAATATTCACGATCAAAGTATAACTTTTCCAATCTTCTATGAAATTTGGAACAGAACCTTAAATTTTTTTCATCTCTATGTGAAAAGTCGGAACTGAATTTAAGAAAATTTAGAATTAAAGTGAAACTTTTTATCTTCATGGAAAATAATCACAATCATGGTATAACTTTTCATATCTTCTACGGAAAAATTTAGAAGTGAACTTTAAATTTTTTTATGTTTTGGTGAACTTAAAACTGAAGTGGAAGCTTTTTTTTTTCTCTGGTGAAATTAGAATTTAAGTGTATTCTATTGTAAAATTCAGAATAGAACTTGAACTTTTCTTGCTTCTAAGAGATATTTGGAACAGTATTTTAAATTTTTTCATCTCTTTGGGAAAAATCTGAACTGAAGTGGAAAATTTTTATATTATTTTGGGGAAATAGAATTGATCAATAACTTATTTCATTTTCATTAAGAAAATTCAGAATCGAAGTTGAACTTTTCTTCTTCCTGGAAAATATTTGGAACAGAACTTTAAATTTTTCATCTCTTTGAAAAAGGTCGGAACTGAATTTAAGAAAATTTAGAATTAAAGTGAAACTTTTTATCTTCATGGAAAAATAATCACAATCATAGTATAACTTTTCCTATCTTCTACGGAAAAATTTAGAACAGAACTTTAAATTTTTTATGTCTTGGTGAACTTAAAACTGAAGTGGAAGCTTTTTATTTTCTCTGGAGAAATTAGAATTGAATTGTGCTCGTTGGTAAAATTCAGAAGAGAACTTGAACTTTTCTATCTTCTATAAAAAAATTTGGAATTATTTTAAATTTTTCATCTCTTTGAGAAAAATCTGAATTGAAGTGGAAAATTTTTATATTATTTTCGGAAAATAGAATTGATCAATAACTTATTTCATTTTCATTAAGAAAACTCAGAATCGAAGTTGAACTTTTCTTCTTCCGGGGCAAAATTTGGAACAGAACTTTAAATTTTTTTATCTCTTTGAGAAAAGCCGGAACTGAATTTAAGAAAATTTAGAATTAAAGTGAAACTTTTGATGTTCATAGAAAATAATCACAATCATGGTATAACTTTTCCTATCTTCTACAGAAAAATTTAGAACTGAACTTTAAATTTTTTATGTTTTGGTGAACTTAAAGCTGAAGTGGAAGCTTTTTATTTTCTTTGGTGAAATTAGAATTGAATTATGTTCTTTGGTAAAATTCAGAAGAGAACTTGAACTTTTCTATCTTCTAAGAAAAATTTGGATCAGAACTTTAAATTTTTTCATCACTATGTGAAAAGTCGGAACTGAATTTAAGAAAATTTAGAATTAAAGTGAAACTTTTTATCTTCATGGAAAATAATCACAATCATAGTATAACTTTTCCTATCTTCTACGGAAAAATTTAGAACAGAACTTTATATTTGTTATGTCTTGGTGAACTTAAAACTGAAGTGGACGCTTTTTATTTTCTCTGGAGAAATTAGAATTGAATTGTGTTCTTTGGTAAAATTCAGAAGAGAACTTGAACTTTTCTATCTTCTATGAAAAATTTGGAACAGAACTTTAAATTTTTTCATCTCTATTTGAAAAGTCGGAACAGAATTTAAGAAAATTTAGAATTAAAGTGAAACTTTTTATCTTCATGGAAAATAGTCATAATCATAGTATAACTTTTCCTTTCTTCTTTCGGGGAAATATTTGGAACAGAACTTTAAATTTGACTCTTTGAGAAAGGTCGGAACTGAATTTAAGAAAATTTAGAATTAAAGTGAAACTTTTTATCTTCATAGAAAATAATCACAATCATGATATAAATTTCCTATCTTCTATGAAAAATTTAGAACAATATTTAAAATTTTGTCATCTCTTTGAGAAAAATCTGAATTGAAGTGGAAAATTTTATATTATTTTGGGAAAACAGTATTGATCAATAACTTATTTCATTTTCATTGTGAAAATTCAGAATCGAAGTTGAAGTTTTCTTTTTCCAGGAAAATATTTGGAACAGAACTTCAAATATTTTCATCTCTTTGAGAAAGGTCGGAATTGAATTTAAGAAAATTTAGAATTAAAGTGAAACTTTTTATCTTCATAGAAAATAATCACAATCATAGTATAACTTTTCTTATCTTCTACGGAAAAAATTAGAACTGAACTTTAAATTTTTATGTCTTGGTGAACTTAAAAGTGATATGGAAACTTTTTATTCTCTCTGGAGAAATTAGAAATGAATTATGTTCTTTGGTAAAATTCAGATTAGAACTTGAACTTTTCTATCTTCTATGAAAAATTGAGTCTGCTAGTAGTATCTTTATCTCTAAAAATTCTTTTTCTTTCATCTCTGACTTTTTAAATAGATATTCTGAACGTTTGACGTTCTAGCATACCCTAAAAATAATGAACACTTAACAAAATAATGCATAAAATATTTTTAATGAAATAATGACATGTAGAATATTAATATAAAAATACGTTAAATACATTATTACACATTATTAGTGCACTTGCGCTTCACTTTCCGTCAATTCATCTTTATATTCATTGATGATATTGTCTGCTAATGTCCTTTTTATTCTGCCTATGATTTCACTGTCTACTGTCACATTATTTTTACATAGATGACAGTTTTGGCATATTGACAAGATATGATTAATGACATTATTGCAGGAGTATGCTTGTCTTCTCCTTCTTGTTCTCTTTAAAATACTAATACCGGAAAGATGATGATAGGATTTATCAACAGGTAATGTGTTACCAGAAACCCTAGCAAGGAGTTGTCCCCGATCATCGACAATTATTTTTAAGTTTGCATTCTCTTTGAGCACTAATTTCTCTGGTAATGTTACTCTTGCATATCCACCGTTTACACGATTGAAATTCTTGGGTACTCCAAAGAAATCTAACTTCTCACTTTCATGACAACGCTTGCATACATTTCCAATAGTGTTACCGCTTGCACTCGTTTCATATTTCAGGTATTTCTCCTTGTCTGCATTCAACACGACGATAATTTATTCATGTGCACATACTTTCGTCGAATAATTCATTTTCACTTGTTTACAGATATGAATTGTGTGTTTATCCTTCCACTGTGTAAAAAATACTGATTTAATGCATGCAATAAACTAGGTAGTGTCGATAACCTGCCATAGAGTACCAGTGGAAAAGCCACGTCGTGTCCATGAACAAGCACAGAGTACGATTGGTAGAGCCGTAAGCATATTTCATGTCATTTTAAGATACATAAAAAGTTAAAAAAATACCATTTTAAAAAATTCAAGACAGTATTTACGAATTCTAGAGGGGGCTCTTTGAGATTGGAAAATGGGCTTAGGAATTATATTATGAATGGAATTTGTTCAAAAAAGATATAATAAAACCATAAAAAAGCATTTTAAAAAAAATGAATAGGGGACTCTTTGGGGGGCCCG